>NC_089868.1:23922927-24200427 GCF_036373705.1 Amia ocellicauda | reverse complement strand
CGCACCGCTGGAAAGATATCCAGATGTGCTGCTGATAGGACACCGTTTGCTTACTGTGCTCGTATTTGCACAGTATAAATCAGGACGCTTGGTTTTAGGGAGGCTACGGAACGATGCACAGGAGCTGCAGACGGTGTGGGTGTTTTCTCCCGTAAAACTGGGTTGCGGGGCTAATGAATATTTAGGGCGGGGGATATAGCCCCCCTAAAATAGGCCTAGCGACGTCCCTGATATAAAGGAGTTATGAAAGTGCCTAAATAGTCCTGAGACAGTGATTATATTCATTCTCCATCACATGCTCTGTGTTCAGTGCTTATTCATTTCATTTGTCTGGTTTGCATTGTGCCGTCACTGAATACCCTTCTGTGAACCTTTTGTGAAAATTGAATTTGTGCAAATAACAGAAGCAACTAATGCATTTTAATGTAACTTCTTTATTGTGTATTGTGTTTTATTTGAAATGTGTACAAGCTTTTCAAATGTAAAAAGTGAAACAGTCTCTTCATCTTGGAGCAGTTCTTCTTGTGCCATTTTCTGGGACTTCATCCTTGCCTAAAAGGAAATACAGTATGCGCTCAATGTACATGTCATGTCTTTTTTACAGCAAACATTTTTTTTATGCAGTCATGTTTTAAAATGTTACTATTTACTTGAAGGGAATGCTTAATGTATCTTTGAAAAAACAGTCATACAAATATGTAGTGACGTAGTTATAAGGTTATATATATATAAGGTGTTGGTATGCACAACTGTATATATTCTGCAAGCTAGATTTTTTCCTATTCATGCATTATAACCCATATTATCAGATATGTCATTATATTACTTTAATTGATCATCATTTTCTAAATCTGCTGTAGGAGACTGCAGGGGAACTTGGATAATTTAAAAAGGCTATAATTTCATTTCCACTGTACTAGCATAAAAGCTCATGCAGAAACAGCCGCCTCCAGAGTTATTTATACATTGATACATTGTGAATTGTTTAGTTACAAACACTGAATGTACACTTATGTTGTTAAATCTACTCACTTACAAATTACAGACTGTCTCTCTGGATTTAGAATGAATACTTCTTAATGCCATCTAGTGGCCAGATGTCATAATGCAATTGCAGTGTTCTAATTCTGTGGCACTTTTGTTAAAAGGTGATGTTGCTGCTAACAGGTCCCTCTTTAGTCTTTACATGTAGATTTGTATATTGTATATTTGTTCATACATATGTGTGCTGATAACAACATTTACAATTGGTTGGCTTAAGCCTTTGTAAGTTTAATGTTGTGCCAAGTGGGCTACAGTGAGGGGGACCTCAAATCAAATCCTGCTTAGGGCCCCCAAAAGGCTAGAACCGGCCCTGAGGGAAGTGGTCCACAGTGGGGAGGTCCCTGCAAGGTATTCACAGGACATGATGGGAATCACTGATTATGTATTTGGTGGTAAAATAACAGAGAAATAGGTGACAGAATAAACCGGATTCCAGACTCGGCAAAGATTCTGAGAAAAGCAAGGTGTGCGTTTAAGTTCTGGATATTTCTCACGTTTCTCACGCACTGTACGTCTCGCTGGCCGCACTCTGGTGGTACTCTTTTTCTTGGTATTGCAACTCCAGTGTAAGGTGGGTTGGAGAATCTATCACCACAACCTTTGTGAGGAAGAATAGGTGAAGTGCTATGAAAAACACTAATCTGTGTAGTTTAATCACTGTATAGAATCATTTTCAGTTTCACGTGGTTTCACTTGCAGTGTTATCAGGAAAATAAAATAATGTATCAATATATTAACGAACAATACAGGACGTCTGGTTTTCAATATAATACAGACCTTAAACAGTGGTCATTTTGTACACCTTATGCAAGAACACACAGCATTACTCTTATTAAGGATATTAACTCCTGCTCTGCACTGAATGGATAAGGTTGGCGAATTGTTTCCCTGCTTCATCTATGGCACTGCTCTGGGTGATGTTGTTCCCTGGAGCAATAACATACACCACTCTGGCTCTGTGGGCACGGTGCTCTTGCTCTGTACATCTCAGTTCTTGTACGGGCTAGCCGCAGAACGAAGGCTGTTCTTGGGTCAGTGGTCTGGCCAGGATGTTCACTTCATTTCCTTGATGAATGTTCAGGTGAGCGCAGACTATCAGAGCTCTGTTTTTGTCACACATTTCTAAATGCACTGAAATCGGAAAACAGAATTCAAGACTGAAACATTGTACATGAAGTGGGTTTAATAATGGCATGGTATACCACTGGTACAGGGTGGACTGTAAATTAGTTGCTATCGACTAATGGAACAAATCTGAGGTTCAGGGCTATGTTTATTTGATGTATTATACAAAATGGCCAGTTCTGAGTTGTTGCTTTTTCATTTATTTCTTCATGAAATCGACAGCAGTTTAATGGAGTATTTGCAAACAGTGGCAAACATGTAACACAGAATACAGAGCAATCTCGACAAGTATTTATTTCACATGGTCATTAATACAGTTATGAAATGAGAGAAAACATCTATCTAAAGAAGAGCAGAAGTCATTTCTCCTTCTTCCTCTCTTTCCTGGTCAGACCGAGCATATAGGTCCTATATTTAACTGATTTTTTAAACATGTTGTGTAGTCTATCTCTCTCACTGTGTCAGTTGTGTCATTGAAATGAAGTTTAAGACTGAAGACTGTCGCCCTCATTTCAGAGCATTGTGGGTAGTGAGAAAACAAACCTTCCTGTGTGTGGACATGTGCACCACTTCTAAAAAAAAAAACCAAGAGAACAGTTATTTTTTCTAATGTCTCTGATAGCTTGAAATTTGTTCTTCCTTCAAGGCCCAGTGTTCAGCCAATCAGGTACAGCTGTTCTATGGCACATGGCGGCAGGAGACCTTTCCAATGGGTGGAGACGTTCAGCCACAAGCCGGTGGACTTCAAGGGCATGGCAATGATTGCACAGCTGGAGCAGAGTGGACTGGGGCCCGGGGTCCCTCATGGGAGCCTAGCTGGATATCAGCCCTGGACACTGGGAATAAAAGGTGCTGTTTTGGGGACAGTCCTGAGACTAAAGTCAAGTCCTGTATTTGTCTTCATCTTGATGGCTGCAACAGATGGGGAGAGACTTCCTGAGATATTTTCCACGGTTAACAAGCTCCTCATTATTTTGGTTGAAGCAGTACATAATTTTAAAACAGTGGCCAAAGCCTTGAAAGTTATTTTATCCAGTCAATGTGTTTTAATTGAAGTCCTAGAAACCGGCAGCATCATCACTGATCAATAACCTGGAAACGAATGGGCTGCTGTTTGTGTCGAGGCAAATGCCATCTATGAAAGCAATGTTTTTGTTTAGCTTTTTGCACAAAATGCACTGCAGCCGTCATATTGTCTCATAGTGGTGAGAAACTCGTGATAAAATGGTTGGTACCCAGAGCTTTTTGTAAAACCTGGCCATTGTCAGAAGTTCATCACCATTGTGGGAGGAGGCTGAGTGATTGTGGGATAGTGTTGCGTTTCCTTTTAAAAACATAGACAGAAAGCAACACTACGAGCAATAGAGTCTGTATGGAAAGGACTTTTGTGGCTGTTTTATTCTTTCTGCTTTACATGACTGGAGATATTAATATACAATAAATACCCAGGTTTCTCTTAAGAGATATTAGGAAGAGCTAAACTTGTATAAACAACATTTTATTCAGACAAGCATTATGTTACTGTAAGAAAACATGTGCAACAATAAAGTAGCACCATTTGCTATTTATTATTGAATAATTATTGCTATTATTAATATTATTATTATCAGGATATGTGCTAGTAGATATGCCTTTAAGAGCATATTTATGGACTTTGAGATGAACAAATTAACACATTTATGAAACCAGTCCTTAATGTTTTAGAGGGAAACCCAGATTTGCTGTACACACGTTACTAATGGCACACGTTACTAAATCATGTTCTTCTTCACACTGATGGTCTCTGTGGAGCTGTTTTTCAACAAACCTTCACACCATTCACAGGACGACAGCCTGAAACACGTCCAGTTCTTCATAAAATCGCTACCGTATAAATTATTGTCCTTTTCTTTTTACTTTTTTACGGCACTGCAAAAAACAATTCGCCAGCCTTTTCCATTCAGTGCAGAGCACAAGGAGTTGGGTAATAACCTCAATAAGAGTAATATCATGTATTTTTGTATCATGAAAATGAACAAGGTGTACAAAATGACCACTGTTTAAGGTCTATTATATTGAAAACCAGACGTCCTGTATTGTTCGTTAATATATTGATACATTATTTTATTTTCCTGATAACACTGCAAGTGAAACCAAGTGAAACTGAAAATGATTCTATACGGTGATTAAACTACACAGATTAGTGTTTTTCATAGCACTTCACCTATTCTTCCTCACAAAGGTTGTGGTGATAGATTCTCCAACCCACCTTACACTGGAGTTGCAATACCAAGAAAAAGAGTACCACCAGAGTGCGGCCAGCGAGACGTACAGTGCGTGAGAAACGTGAGAAATATCCAGAACTTAAACGCACACCTTGCTTTTCTCAGAATCTTTGCCGAGTCTGGAATCCGGTTTATTCTGTCACCTATTTCTCTGTTATTTTACCACCAAATACATAATCAGTGATTCCCATCATGTCCTGTGAATACCTTGCAGGGACCTCCCCACTGTGGACCACTTCCCTCAGGGCCGGTTCTAGCCTTTTGGGGGCCCTAAGCAGGATTTGATTCGGGGTCCCCCTCACTGTAGCCCACTTGGCACAACATTAAACTTACAAAGGCTTAAGCCAACCACATTGTAAACGTTTTTGTCAGCACACATACGTACAAACAAACATACAATGTACAAATCTACATGTAAAGATTAAAGAGGGAGCTGTTAGCAGCAACATCACCTTTTAACAAAAGTGCCACAGAATTAGAACACTGCAATTGCATTATGACATCTGGCCACTAGATGACACTGTATGGCACAATACAAGCACTGAACTGGAGAACTGACAAGGTAATAAAAAGGCTATTAAAAGTTTAATAGCTAAAAAGTATAATCTATATATAGGTGCTGTGGGTTGAGCTGAGGATGCTCCACCAAAATACTTCAGTAGAGCTCCTGAGGAGGCTATACCTGCATTAGAACTGTATGGTCCCCTTGACCCTCATCAGGATAAGTGGTTTCGAAGATGTATGGATGGATGTTTTTCACCTATGATGTATTATACACAATTGCCTGTATATGAGATACCGCTCTAACCGGAGAAAACTCCATCAGCAGCTCCTGGACATTTGTTTTCTTTTAAACAAAGTTTAAGGGCCCCTACTGACTCTAGAATCGCTGCTGAGTGTTACAGCAAAGATTTATACTGAGACAAAAAAAGAAAGGTCAACGAATCTCTTGCAGATCCCATTCTTGATCAAATTCGCTGGATGCAAATACACAGCCACCATGTCATAATAAAACACTGTTAGGTGGCAGGTAAGGTGCACTAGGACTATCCATATAAAGTATCAAGAAAAAACCCCACACAGCCAGGCATCTGGTTGAGCTACACATTTAACGTCATCGTCATTAAAACAGTTACTTTAGCCAGCGTGCAAGCAGGCTATAGCTTGGACCTAGAGCATTACACATTGAGCATAAGAAAGTAATATTATAATACATTTTTTGCACAGATTGGTATGTTCTTGGTCTTTTTTCCGACATTATAATTTGGTCGTTGCAATCCTAGGATCTTGTTTTTCTTTTCTGCCACACCCAAACCGTCAGGACGCATACCCTGCGCAGCCGCAGATCGAAGGCAGGTTTCTAACACATAAATTATGAAACTTGATTCCATGATGCCCCTGGTCACGAGATATTTGAAAACTGATCACTGTGATCAATTATGAAAATCAGTTACAGAAAACCATTGAAAATATATTCAATGTATTTATTACTATTGTTTGGTTAGGGGCCCTGAAATCACAATGTATATCTTAGAAGTTTATATATTAACCCATCACACTCAATAAAGTGTATCATATTATTATAGTTGAGTTGAGTGTGTGTCCATATAAAATACTACCAATAAAACACTTGGAACACTAATATTTATTCTTATCTCTTTGGGTTTGACTGGACTGATTGTTAACCTTTGGCATGTTATCATGTCTTTATTTTGTAAAAACCTCTGTGAAATACTCATTCAGAACATTTGCCACATCTTGTTCGTTTTCTAAGATACTTCCATGTTTGCCCTTTAGCTCTTGATATTTTTTTGCATACTTCTATTAAACCATTTTGGTCAGTGATTTTTGGTCCTCAATTTGCTAGGTTTTGGTGCACAATTCTCCTGGGTCTCTAGTAGTATATTCTTAAAATATAACCATCCATTTTCAACTGAATCTGTATCCAGTGTGCTCCAGTCTACCTCTTCTATGTGCCGCCTCATAGCTTCAAGGTTTGCTTTTCTAAAATTGTAGACCATTGTTTTAGACTTGGGGCCGGATTAAATCAAAACTTTGACCCACCCGCTAATAGCAAACTACAAACCTGTACATCATAGCAGTTACATTTCTGATTAGAAGAAAGTGGCATCTAACTGAAAATGAAGCCGCAACTGAGTACAGTTCTGTAGTCTATTAGCGGGTGGTCAAAGTTTTGATTTAATCCGGCCCTTGGTACTCCTTTTGAAAGAATGCCTCAAAGTTAACCATGTTGTGATCACAGTTTGCCATTGGTTCTCTAACTACTGTCCCTCTGACTCTATCTTGGTCATTTGAAAAGATCAAGTCAATGCATGCGCTCTCCCTGGTTGGTTCCCTGACAAATTGAGTTGGAAAGCAGTCATTTACCATCTCAACCATTTCTATTTCTGCTTCTGTAGTCCCAACTGGGCTTTCCCAGTCTATGTTTGGGAAATTGAAATCCCCCATTATAACAGCCACATCCTTGCTAGATGCAGTCCTGATTACACTGTACAATGCAACATCTTGCTGAATATCTGACTTGGGTGGTCTGTAACACACACCTGTAATCCTCCAGATCTTTTACTCAAAAGTTTTACACACAAAGATTCTGTTCCTTTAGCAGCAGTTCTTACACATCCTGCTCTACGGTCTCAACTCTCCTTGGTTTTGGCTGCACACCATCTCTCTCATGGGCTGATTGACCAATTCTTCTATATCACTAATACAGCGCAGATCAACAAGCTGGGCCTCAAGATCACGGACCTTGATCTCTAGGATTTCAACATGCCGACCACGTTCCCAAAATGAAATCTTCTTGGATAAGTTCATCCAGGAAGGCAATCATTCTGCAAACCTGACACTGTAGTGGCCACATGCTTCTAAATTTAATAAGTTGTTGGTGCCCTAAACACTGTCTCTTGGTTTTTGTTCCCTAATTCAACAGCTTGAGCTTTCTTTATTTTAATACAGAGAAGCAGCACAGCTCTTTCTCTACAGCTGCTTAAATACCTTTGTGTTCAGCTTCTGGCCACCAATTGACACCTCACTGACTCCAGATTCCCAAACTAGGTCACCTTTCCTTCACTCTAGTCTAACCACTCAACAGCTGGACTGAATTAAATGGAATTAGTGTTAACTAGCTACCTGACACATTAATATGAGTTTGAGCTGACAGGCCACGTTGGTACCCTTATATGGGTAACCAAAAGTGTGTTTTTGTTTAATTTGAACCTGTACAAACTCACCCCCAGCTTCACTCTGAAAAATCAAAGAAAATATTGACGACTTTGACACAGTCTGGAAACAGACAGTCTACTGATCAAAACAAGACCATCCAAGTCTTAGTAGAAGAATCACACCAGTATGAGCTCAAAATGTCAAGATGTAAATACTGTACTTACAGTGTACTAATAAAAAACGTGTATATAATTGTATCTGAACTTCTCAGTGTTTGGTAGAACATCAAATATTATACATTATATCGTTAGGTTGTTGATCCCATGTCTAAATTAGCCTGCGCTCATTTCCGCCTGACATTAGATGACGTCATGCTATAAGAAAGCCCCGGATAGGATGACTTTGAGATTGACACTGGCTTCAGCCAATTAAATAATGGTTTGAAACAATAAGCAGGGTCGGTGGTTAGCCAATAGGATCTCTGCAAACGGAGGTTGCGTAAGTAAGGACCCGGCGCACAGTAGAGGTGGCGTTCGTAGTGCCTGACAAAAATTTCGATCGATTTTGCGTTTGCCCGGTTTTATAAACTTTTAATTCAATATTGCGTTTATTATGTCACGGAAGACATTTGTTTTTATGGTTGAGGAGGTTTTGCCAGAGCTGGAAAGGGAGACAGGCCGAGTCCAGCGCTGGCCTTAGTGACTCTGGCGAGCAGGAGTTGTTTTTGGAAGGCCTGGATCCTGTTGTGGATTTGTAAGTATTATTATGTTGTTATTTCTATTATTTCATTTAAAATAAAACACTTTTTACACCAGTGACCACTGACCAGTGGCATGCTGTGTAGAGCTACGTGTTACGTCATGCGTAAGGAAAGCTGGCAACTGTGAAGTAAAAGTGAGGCAGTGATTATATGACTTCATAATTAATTGGTTAATTGTCTTAATTGGTTGTCAAAAGCCAAAAATAGTGCTGGAACTCTTTAGAAAACAAACCATTCCTGTGGCCATCATGCAAGCAGGAAGGTCTTAAAAGCATCTTGCTGTTTTGTTCTCATAGAAATGCTGAAAGATCTCCTTTGGGGTTGTCTCCTCTTTGTGCCTTGGACTTTGTAATTTTTTTCTGGTTTTGTTTTTTGTTAACTCTAGATGAAGAGGTTTTAATTCCTTAGTTTGACTTCTGTAGTTTACTTGTCAGTCTATTTGAATTGCCTAGATTCTCCTCTTTATTATCAACCTGTAATGTACCCAGTGGCTTTCATTGCTTTAGTATTATATAGACACACTCCTTCTATGTGTGATGCTCCTTTCAACTAAACGGTGAAAAATTACAACATAAAATGGCAGGCTCAGCAATACCATCCTTCCCAATGGTTTTTAATTGACTGGTTATAGAGTATAAATGTTGCATTTGTCTTAACCGCACTGTGATGCCATGAGGATAAAGTAGCTTTCGCTGGCCGATGACAAAGGAAGCACAAACTGTGACGGAGATGGCGCTTGTTGAAATGTTTAACACAGCAAGGTGTGTGATGATGGAAATATTAATCCTGCTCATTCATGTGCAGCTGGGCTAATGGGAGAAAAATGCCATGGCATTCCTGCGTCCTCTCTCTGATCTGTGCAGTTTTTGACAGGGTGTTTAAAGAAACAAGTTCTCAGAGCACTGCCAACAATCGTACTGGATTCACTTCTAATATATACTGATATTGTTTAAAAATATATATACGATAAACATGACATTTAAAACCTTTTAATAGTTAGTTGGTCACCTCTAGCATCACATGATGATCAACTCTGAGGAAGAGTATTAGAAAGCCTTTATCAAAGATTTTGTATTTCTGCTGGTCTCAGTGATATACGTTATCTGTTACAAATAGCTTCTTAGACATTTTCATACCTGGGTACTGTATATGTATCCTCATATCATTTAAAGTGTTATTCTCATGGTCATGTGAATGACTGTGTCAATTCAGCGCCAGTAGAACCCTGTCAGGAACCAGTCTAGACTGGTTGGTAGGGTACAGATAATTCATTGTTATTGCAGAAGGCTGGTTAATAAAGGCTGAGTTACAGAGTTTATCCTTGCAGTGTTTGAAACAAATTTTTGTATTTACTTTACAGCTTAAAGAAAAAGTCTTCGTTTGCCTGATAATGGTGTAGCCCAGTGGCTGGCAATGAAACGCTTGAGTGGGTTTAAAGTGCTGGTGTTTGGCTCATATTTACGGTATCAGATTGCCCACAGTGCACTGCAGGCTGCCAGTTCCTGTGGTACCTGTTGTTTGGGGTAGCAAGAAGAATCTTCAGAAAATCTATTAATTGTATTTTGTTTAAAGCATATTCATATCACTTTTCAGCTATGTTGTTGTCCTATCCCCTGATAAGTATTTCTGACCTTTCTGGGTCACCTGCTTCAGTTTTAGCCTCCCCCCGCCGCTGCATGACACATGACAAAGCGCTCTTCTGTTAGTCGTTGACAGCGAACAGTGACATGCTCCATGAGATTTACATCAACCACAACCAAAAGGGACTCTGTGTTTTAAACTTGACATTCTTGTTCTTTCTATGAACACCAGTCATCCATAATGGCAATCGTGTGTGTGTGTGTGTGTGAATACACTGTTCATTGTCTGTGCAGACTTGCATCTGATCTGGATCCTATTGTATTGCAAACTACAAAATAAAGAGGCCCGCGCTGTTCTGAGGACTCGGATAAATGAGTTTGCTATCACCGTGTGGCACCATCTGCTGCACATTATTATGGGTTTGCCTGCCTGGCAGACTTTCTGTGTGGGTGAGGAGACTTCTTTAAAATAGTATTTTGCGAAACAAGTGCAGAAAAAGACACACACAAATCCTAATCTGTGAGATAAACTGTGAGACTCTGTCCGCAAGGCTGCTGTTTAAATGTGTTTTTTTTTTTTTTTCTCCACTAATGTCTTGAAAAGGAGATCAGCATCATTGGCGCTGGACGTGATGGACAGATTATTTGTATCACTCTGTTTTCCTGTAATCTCTGTTTTGTCTTTGTTTTTGTTTTTTTAAAGCACAATCTAATTTCTCAGCTTTGTGTGTTTGGATGGACAGATTAACATGGTTCAGTATCTCAGTCCCTCTAACCACCCCCCCTAACAGAGGAGGGATACAAAACAAAACTGGAAAGTCTCTTGATAAGACGTGAGCTGATAGGAAGCTTGTCTCCATGCACTACAATTCAAACATCATTCCTCCACGGCTAGAGATTAAGCAATGAAAGTCTCACTAGGGGGCAGTAGTGCTTGTTCAGCATGTGCCGACACAGGGACTGGAATTGTTTATCTACAGAAAATGTCTCGGCTGCTCCAGATTAGCGCAGTCTCTTTGTTTTTCTTTGTCTGTGTGATGTGAATATTGATCTTTTTGTGTTAGAAAAGTACAACACGTCTCCTAGAATGATTTATTTTTCTTAAGCAAGTGCTGAGGCAAGTGGCGTCATTGACCAGATTGTCTCATATGATTTTCAAACAAACCAAACAAAGTGGCCAGCAGCCTTCAGCGGCTATCAAACATTGTGAACCTTGTTGTAGGCTGTTGATCCGAGAAACCTCATCAAAGGTTTCAGCTTGTGTTTGGAATGGCCCTCATAAGAGCAAAACGACTTGACTTTGCTTCTCAAAAAGCTGATTCTTTGGTGCTGTTTCGTATTACTTTGTAATTAAGTAAACCTATAATGTGCACTTATTATCCACAACATCTGGCCAAAATATGACTTGAACTCCATAATAACTTCTGTAAGTGGTAGAGAAACCCAATAAGGGAAGCATATTCTTCTTTAACATTCATTCCATTTAAAAATATAGTATTTCTCTTAATTTTCCACCTGCTGAAATAAAAACTTAGTTGGAGCCTGCGGTGACATCCTGTGCAGACGCACCAGCCTGTACCCGTCTCAGAGTCTCCATCCCTTCTCGGCACCTGTATGGAAAGAAAGTGCGCTGGCTTTTGTCAGCTGCACGATGAACATGTCTTTTAAAGAAGCCTGTTTATTTTTTTTCTGCCCCCTTCCTCCTCTCTATCACTGCGTTCAGTTTATTTCATCACCCTGAATTCAGTGGCTTCCTCGCTGAAACCGCGCTCACGACTGAGAGCGACCGGTTCATTACGCCTGTCACATTCCTACCCTCGAGAGGGGTTTGTTTGGTAAAAAGATCTCCTGACACCGGCGCAGGAATGCTATCGAGCCAACATCAGCTGACAGGTGAACAAGGAGACGGCAGCAGGCATCAGTGAATGTGAAAAGCCCCCTAATTACTTTCTTTGGTTACTTTTCCCTAACTTTCTTCAAAGTGGTTGTGTTTTCTTTCCAAAGAATGATCGTGTTGCCATTCAGATCGCTGTTATTCCTAGTTCAGTGCACCAGAAAACCTCAACTCCACCTCGACTTCGTAGAAGCCAAGATTTAAATGAAATATACCCCTTTCGGTCCAGTAAAGATCCTCTGTTGCTGACTGCCTCCATTGCACACGAGAGATGATGTTTGTCTAGTCTAGACTTAGTGTGGCCACAGGGCGCCGGACACTCGTTTCAACAGATGTCAGAGGTGAGGCCTGGCACTTTGTGTTTGAATGCTATGTGAAGTGGTATCGGTGTCTCTGAGTAGCACACTTTTCTCCAGCGTACCCTTCCCTCCCTATTGAAGGACTTGCTTTTCCTTTTGTCTTTTATTTTTGCTCTCTTTGAGACGTCGGTCAGGTCACCACACAAGAAAGTGCGAGTGTTTCGTTATTTATACCCTTCACGATGCATTCCCTATTCATTCCTCACTCGTTTTTTTTAGTCAGCCCTCGTGTGTCTGCCGCAGGAATTCTGGGCCGCAGTTCGAGTCATTTATACTTCTTTAAAAACGGAAAACATGCGCCCAGCCGATCTAATCGCATAAATGTTAAATTAAAGTCTCCTTTTATCCGAGGCATTTAAGGAATTAGATTCGATTTTCCGCAGTCTGCAGTTCCGCTCGGCACGTCTGTTAAATGTCAAATCCGTTCACAGCTTCCACTTTCCTCCAAGACAAATGTCGTATTGGATTTCCAAACAGGAGTCGTGCCGTGTTTGCTCAGTATCAGACGGGACTCGGCCCCTGTCTCTGGGTCCACTGTGGACACGGCTCTGTGTCTGAAACTGGAGAAAACGTAAATGCCGATGGTGATGTCAGCCAAGCGTTGCCTATTTGGGTCATTTACACCTGTCTGGAGATTGAGGCTTTGTGCACCGCACTCTGGGTGATGTGTCAAGACACGGTGCTGTCCTTGAGTTGTTGGGTTTCGAGTCTGTCAGAGATCAGCAAACTGTACCGAAAAATGAAAGGTGTCTAATCTTATTTGCACACCCATGTAGTGTGAAACTCTTTTTGTTGAACACACTGTGCATCTGTCCTGCAACCATCCCGCTGTGCGTACGAGTGTGTCTCCCATATAAAGACGTGCAGACGAAACACGGGCAGCCACAATTTGGGTGTTGGGTTTTGCTAGGCATGTTATGATTGATCACAGTCATGCCATAAAGTCCGAAACACATTTATCTAAAGTTTTAGACTCGATGAGTGTAAATGCAGAATTAGTACTCAGATGTAGTTGTCATCCTACTATGAACCCTTGTCTTTTCTTTTAGGATCACATGAGAAATTGCAGCAGGCGTAGTTTTGTGTGTTGATGTTGTTTGCGGTCCACAGTGAACTGTACGGTGATCCCCAAGCCCCAGCCAAACAGTAAAATGGATTGAAGGCAGATCCCGCTTGAGTGGAGGTTGAACGACTGGGTCACAATGTCCTCATAATCTGAGTGTTTTCTTACAGTGGTTGAAACATCATAAATACCTACCCTTTTGATCGTGCGTCTATTGCAATGAGGCTAAAACTTAAATAAGACTAATGCATGCATGCTCCACCAAAACGGCAAAGAGTTAATCATTTTAAAACTTGTATTGACATCACTTTTATTTTACCATCAGTCCACCTGCAGGGATTGTTTAATGAGGCATTTTAAATTCTGGGTGTGGACAGTGGCAGGCCGGTCTGCCTGTGATTGTGATGAATTAAAACCAAAAGCTTTAGATCTCTGATTGGTGAGACAGAGAGGGAGGTGGGGGAAGGTTGGGTGAGGCCTTGTGTGGTTTGAAAGCTCTCTCTGTCACAGCTCTAACATGGACTTATTAATACAAGTGAAGAGGAGATATTATCCCACTAGGTGTATTGAAACAAGTAGTAGCAGAACTCATATGATGGTTGCTCACAGTCCCAGCCTGGACATACAGAGATAAACGCTATTATGCAGAGAAGTTCCAGTCCTCAGCCCCCTGATGCTACAGGTGTCATGATCCAAACACCCAAACATTTACTTTAAAATCTGCATTGCTTCATGTTACATACACACTGCCCACATGCGTCGTGTTTTAAAACACACGAGTTTTGTATAAACAATGTGCAGCCGGGTGGATATCAAAGCCCAATGCGAAGGTCCTAGCTGGATCAAAAACCCTGGATGGTGGTGTGGTGGGGGGGGGGGCGACGGAGGAGGCTTTTGGCCTGAGCCGGTTTCCGCTGGGGGGAGAAAAAGCTGAAAGAGAAAACAAAGCCGCAGACACCTGCGACTCTAGCCAGATTGACTGCGGCCGGTGGAATTGAGGAGAAGAAAAAATGTTATTTTTCCGCTGCAGCTCCCAGACACCAGCGCATAGTGGTGAGTCATACCAGGGCTTGTGGGTGAAGAGCGGGATGCTGGGTAACTAATTCAGAGCGATCTCGGTGTGACCCAGTGACAGGCCGTGTTCTGGGCCAGGCCAGAGCGGCTCCCTGGCTGAGAAGAAGTGAGAGTGATCCCACGGCAGACGTTCAGCGATAAGACCAAGAACAACATAAAACAGAGAAACAGACCCCCCAGCTATAGCTCATGTCAGGCCTGAAGTGAGAATTTCTACCTGTGGCTAAGATAGGAATCAGTCCTTGTCAGTGGGATCAGCTAGAGCAAAACCACACATCAGTACGTCTTTGTTACTAAACCATGGCATTGTGAATCCATTGTCTAGTCTCCGAGTCCGCGTTTAGCCGTACCTGAGTGTCTGGTGCCCCATGTCCAGACTTCTTTGGGAGTGAATCCTGCCTTTCAGCCCATGTGAGATGAGTATGTAGCTGAGCTGTTTTTCTATTCCATGGATTGGCATTGCGTTCAAAGTCTGTGTTGCCAGTAGAAGTGTGATTCGGCAGGACTGGTCCAGACAGTATAGCTTTTTGAGCAGCAAACTCTCTTGTGTTGTTCCCCCACACACTTTGCGTGCTTATGATGGTGTCATTGGGTGTTCTGACACTTAATCACCTGCTCTGGTATAATGGCCACAGCAAACTGGCTCAATTTGGGCAGCAGATGAATTGGGAACTCGACACACACTGCAGATCCAGTGTTTCTGCATAATAGAGCATCACTAGGCAAAATGGGCTCAACCCCTTCCTTTTATTATCGTACAAAGGGAAGAGAAGAGATTAATCCCCCAAAAAGCTGCTATGGGATTATAAATTATTTTCTCTCAAGCTAAAATGAAAATAAAGTGACTGAAGGAGCTGGCTGTGCTCAGAAGAGGTAACGCAGCAGCGAATGTCTAATTGTCTTCAGAATTTGTCTCCGGTGCTTGTGTGTCTTATACATTAGGATTAGAAATACATATGTGTCGCGGGGAGCCTGTCAAACAAACATCTTAGCCGTATCTTGTTCGAGCAAAGGCCTCACCACCGTGATTGTTCAGCGGCCCATCGTGCCCAGAGCGAGCCAGAACACACATTCGACTTACTGCCGACACCAGCTCCCATTTAACGAAAGACTTTCCCCAGAGGAGCATCTGCAATACGCTTCACAGTGGGACCAGCCGAAAAAATTCCCCTGGATGTGAAATTCGATGTGCTTTCTGATGTCTTTGGCCGCAGCATGCTGTCTGGGTGCTGCGCAGACTGCCAATCTTCGGAGTTGTCAGCTCCCCAGAACAGCTGTAGGTCCCACACACAGACGCGCAGAAGGTAATTTGTTTCGTATTAATTGCAGTGCCCTGAAAAGCCTTATCCTGTTTAACAGTCGCACTGACAGTAATAGCCGGTTGTTTAACAAAAAGCTCCTTTGTGTTACATCTCCCAAGTCTAATTCCTCCCCTCACCCCCCATTTATTTAATTTTTTTTCACCTGCAGCTGCTTTTGTTGGATGTCGGCTGTGCAAGCTGTGCAGAACACACCACACTTCAGATTTCAAGAAGCGATAAGGTTTTGTTACAATACACAAGGAAGACAAGTTGGGGGGGCACTGGTTGTGCCTAAGGGGTAATTAAATAAGTGGGTCATTAAATTTAGTTATGAAAAGTTATTCATTACCAGAGAGATTTTTAAAGTAAATGTTACAGAAGTACCAAAAAAGAAAACCCAGTAAGTCCCAGTTAAAATATTGTTTCCTCAACGTGAGCAGAACTTTTTAATTTTTTAAATACATATATTAGCCTAATCTTTTGTAAAGAAGTACATTTGAACTCCAAATCCTTCACAAGGTGTATTCTTGGCCTCGAGAATCTGCGTATCCCAAATACAATCAAATAAAACTCCTCAGGATATAAATATATTGCCTATCTGCTGTGAGCGGGTATGATTTACACAAAATGAAGTGTCATTTTAACATGTTTGATATACGAGTCTGAAGTAGCCTACGAGGTAAAATTAGACACAAGTACATGTATTCACTTGCTCCTTTGAAAACCTCTCCTTCATGGTCTGTTTCACTGAGCTGCTGAGATGACTTCGAGTCGGGCTGGTTCCCTGCAGTGACTGATATTATCAAGTTGCAACAGTGGGGTTAAGTTGTCTGGAACCAAAAAAAAGGACGGAGGGTGGGGGTAGCAAAACAAAACTGAAACGATTGAGCCGATACTACCGCTCCTCTGACAAAACCCGGAGAGAGGAAGGCGTCGGCGGTGACACACACGCTGACAATCGCAGGGAGATCAGCGCGAGTGCCTCCTCTGTCACGCACAAACGATCTTGTCTTGTGTGGGAAACCGTTCTTGCACGGGCCGAGATAACGTACGGATGGCAGCGCTTCGGTCGTATCGATGAGTCTTTCGAGTTAATGTCGCCTGCTGGGTTATAATGTCAGTTTTATTGGGTTCCTTTGAGTTACTCGACATGGATTTATGTTTGGGCTTGATACCTTTGTGGTGGTTGTTGTTGTTTGGTGTTTTACGTTCCCCAAGGCTGAATTTAAATCCTCCATCAGGCTGCAGAACTGACGCGTCCACGTACTGGCGTGTATAACCGTCAGCCCCGGGCATCGAATTGCACGCTGTGTTATGCTTTCTGTGGAGGACTGCTCAAATGATCCTTAACACTCGGTAATCTATACAGCGAATGAGCCCTGAGGAATGCCTCGGGGTAAATGCAAAAGCCTGTGTTAATACTTTCGAGGTCAGTCAGCGTGTGTGTGTGTGTGTGATGGTGTGTTTCGTTGCGTGGTGGAATGTCTGCATCCCAGGCCAGAGAAGACTGCACCTGTGGCTAAACCAAACATGTGCGGCTAATAGGACTTCTGACTCATTTCCCTCGTGTTTTCACAGGATGCGCCCAAAAATTATGTGCGCCGAGGCCCTGTGAGTAAAGTCCCAGTCTTAGTGGAACAGTAAAACTTCTCACTTCGGAGAAAAAGAAAACGCTTCTGTATCAAGACATGTTTCCAGGTTCGCCACCTGTGTCATTAAATTGAGCCCATGCAGTTACACAGTCCTTACAAGCAGCGCTCTGTCAATACGGCACTGTCTGGCCCGCTCTCGACTTCTGAGTCACTAGATTAAGATAAGTTAAAATCATACTCTGTTAATGCCTTGAGAAAACACAAGTGTAACACTCGGGGTCTTTTAGTTTTACTCGGCCGCTTTCACATTCTGTCTTGTCAACATTATGTATGAGTTGTCAATCAATGGATGGAGCTTGACTGAAAGACCTGTGTTAAATGCCCCGTGATTAACTTTATTTAGCTGGAATTTATATTTAAAATGATTCATGTTTACAAAAGACTTTGGGTTTGTCAGCTCGTGTTCTGTGTGGAATCTAGTGAACAATATTTTGCTTCGTAGTTTTTTTTTTTTCCCAAGCGTTTCTGGAAGTCACTTGGCCCTAAACCAGGTACAAGTGAACAGCAAGCCGCAAGATTAAAGAATCCTAATTCAGAGTAACGCGACACCTAAAGTAAACGCTGAGCTGTGTTCCAGGCACAATGCGGAGCCCAAAATAAACTCCGAGGTGCTCGAGAGACTCGTGGCCCGGGCTGCCTTCGGAAACAAAAATAATTATAGAGACACTTTTGATTAAAACGATACTCTTTCCAGCCGGGCAGTCGCTACAGCATGGGGTAGTTTTTCAGCTGGGCCCCCGAGAGCTTTTAGAAGACCCTTTTCAAACAGTCTAAATCGAGTTCTTCTGCTTGAAGTTAATAAAAAATACAGAAAATTAACCTCTCCTGTCTTTTCTGCAACCTCCTTTACTTTAGTGTCTGAGGTGTTTATGGTTTTGTACATTCCATATTTTTATTTTTATTTTGGTTTGGTTTACTCCAGTGTTGGGACGGTCACTGGATCGTTTGCTTAATCGCTAAAGCTGAATGTAAGGGAATCCATTTATGTTTGACCAGCTGAGGGCAAATTCAAGACATTCTTGTTCGTTTGCTTTCCCCTTTGCCTCCTAGTGGAAATGTCCAGCAATGAAAACAAAAACAGCAGGACAAATATTTGTACTGAGAAAAGACGACATGGAGTGTATATTTCATACATTCTTGTTTACTGTATACTGGTTTTGAATGGGCTGGAGAGATCACTGCACGACACAAAGATCTGTGTATATCTGTTATGTTGCCTTCAGCTTGAATAGTCACGTTACTGTAGGCCACCAAAGCTCCTGAAATTGTCTGGTTCTGTACATTGCAGTCGATCGGATCCCGTTTTCTCTGAGCGCGAGTCAGTCCTCCACGGTGGGCCGGGCCATTCTGTCCACGCTGATTAATACATCATCGTCTGGGAGGCCGGCGTCATTCCTGTTATTAATGATGGGGTCAGAATGAGACTTGTGTTACATTTAATGCGGTGAAATCTTCCAGAAACGCCAAATTCCAGAGACACTGCGGGTTCTGTTTGGAGCTTCTTTTTTAATTTAGTTTTAATCACAGAGATGCAGTTTTCAAATGTCAAGCGAACGGCGCGCCGCTCAGATTTCTCAAAGAAAATATTTAAACTAGAATCGCTCTTTATTTATAACACGGCTGCCACGCGCTGACATGCGTTGAGAAACACGCGCATCTAGTTTCACCCGGAGTGCTCGTGTGTTAAGTGTTCGACGCTTTTTGGAGAAATGCTCCTTGCAGGTTATGTGCTGAAACATGTCAGTTGGAGAGCTTAGATTGTAGATAAAGTACTGCTGGTAATTTAAAACTCTGGGTTCACTTAGCGCTATTGGACAGGAGATGTAATATTCTCGGTATCGCATTAAGAACAGCAGGAGGCCTCCATTTTAAAGGGACAGTAAAT
This sequence comes from Amia ocellicauda, assembly GCF_036373705.1. Classification (NCBI taxonomy): domain Eukaryota; kingdom Metazoa; phylum Chordata; class Actinopteri; order Amiiformes; family Amiidae; genus Amia; species Amia ocellicauda. The sequence goes on along the minus strand of NC_089868.1, from coordinate 24,181,246 downwards.
CCCAGATTATATGTCAACCTTCACTGTGCCTTGTAATGAGTGTTGCAGTAGTGTACAAAGTCTGAAGAAAGCTGTGCTGATATCTGTGTGCATCCAGGACACAATGTGTAGATGCTGTAGTCGGTTCCCTTTGCTCTAATAGTAAGATCCCTATGAAGAGGCAAACCACATTTTACACACCTCTATTTAACTTTAATTTCACTCAACTGGACTCTCGACAGGTTTCACTTGGCCGGATCAGTCTTCAACAACCTCTGTGAAGTAACACCAATCCCCTGAGTAATATTTTTTCAGATGAAGGGTGCAATAACCTTTCTCTACTGCAGCAAGCAGTTCTAGCACATTATAATGTAGCTTGTCTTCACATTGGACCAAGAAAAAGAAATAAATAGAGTTGCACTGATAGTGTTCAGATGTTTATTGGATCCTCTGCATTTTAATGACTGGTCGCTCGCTCCAGGACAGAATAATGCAATATGACAGATTTGTAATAATCTTATTGTATTGTCAGTCAATGGTAGGCGTGCTATGGCTGCCTGTTGGTAGACAGCAAGAATGACATCTCAGATTTCATTATTCTAAGCACAACAAATCATAGTGTAACCGCGCCAGTCACAAATGATTACCATCACTAAACCCCCTCTCCGAGCTCGCTGTGTGGCTGCTGCCGATTGTGTTTCACATTCCAGCGCCGGGCTGCATTGTCTCAGGTGTGCAGCGCTGTGTGCTCCTGGTGTCAGAGTGAAATACGGCTTTGTGCTTTAAACGCTTTGATGTTATAAACCAAATTAAAAAGTAAGCTCCACATTAGGTAAGTATTCAGGTGGAGAAAATAAAAACACAAACTCACATTTAAGGTAACTAGTTAAAATAAAATGAAGTTTGCAGGTTGTTGGGCATTACACTATGACTATATATTATCATTATTATATATTTATTAGTAATACAATCAAAAATATACTCCAGATTTGCTTTTTCAATAGTATATTTGTGAGTCTAAAGTAATGCACTATTCAAGCTGTTCTCTATGGAAGGTAGGAAAATTTACTTAGATGTCATCTGTAATAAGACACCAGTATTACAGGTTTGTCAGATTGAATGATGGGAAAGATCTAGCAGTATTCATATTTTAAGTGCAACCTTTTGTACCTGCTGACAAGGTAGCAGGTCAAACCCTCAGCACATCCCTATAATCACACTGAAATCCTTCACAGCAGCTGAAATGGCAGATTGAGTGGATGCGCCTTTTTCAACTGCTAAACCTTGGTTCATTTTTTCATCGGGTTATAGTAATGCCTCCACATATTTAAAGTGCATCTTGAGTACACCTTGGGCCCTTGCCAAAGTGTGTTCTTCATTTTATTGTATTTATGTATGTTTCGCTGCTCCAAACACAGCGCTCTTCAGTTTCACAGGCAAACACTGCCTTCGCTAAGCCTCTTTGACAACCAAGTGCACCAAATTGTTCTGAACAGATCCGTCTTTCAGTTGAAGCTTCTGCGGCACTCTGACAACCCTGCCATTAACGAATTACAAGACAGCCAAGAAATGCGAGTGTTTTCACAGCAACTAATGCACTCCCTGGCAAATCACTAAGGCAAACACACCCGTCATATCACCTAACAATAACACAAACTAAAGAAGATGGCATGATAGAATTTGCTACTTCAATAGACAGCCAAGTGCCTTGCGTAGGGTTACTCCATTGTCCTGTATCTGTTGAAGCCCGGAGCTATGTGCGGAGACATTGTCTAGGATGATAATAAAAGTAAAATATAGTCTCTTGAATTTATACCTCAACTATAAGTACCATGTAAGGGGAGATAGCTGCGCAACAAAAATGAAGCCAAGGATAAAATATACCTATAAAATATGGAATTATATACACAGTAATTACTAATCTTATTAGCTGACATTTTCCAGCCTCGTTAATCAATTTAAAAGAAAAATCTCAGATCACAGGAAAGTGAAATGAGGTTTCATCCACAAAACCCCAATATCCTCTTTGTTTTAAAATGTAATAGGGACAAGCCTACATCTAAATTACATTATATAATGTGGTGTACAAATCTATTATTATTAGTCTGCCTGTGAGAACCTACAGAGTATTGTTTTCTTGCAAGATTTTTCTAATTATTTAGTCTACATAGCTACGCAGACTTCTTGTTCTAGTAGATATTTCAGCTTCTTTTTCTTCGTCTCGTTTCAGCTGAAAAAGGGAGACATGAAAGGGATCGAGAGCTATGGGGCATTTGAAAGCTCTGGGTCTCTGCTTTCCAGCGAGCTATGAACCAGCAAAATATGATCTAAAATGAATTAATAAAGTGGGTATATGTACCTCAGAAGCGGTGACACTACAGTATAGTAAAACCTGTGCATGATACGATGTAATAGTGTATCGTTTCATAGCATTACAAAGTGCAATCAATTCAATCAATACAAAGTACAATAAACATACATTTAACTGATCATTCAGTGGAAATACCCCCATGAGTAAATACGTTGTTTTTACTATATGACTCCTTTATAATAGGCAAATGTAAGCCCAATAAAGAAAGGTGGACAAACTGTGCTATAGGACAGCCAAAAAGTGCCGTGCAGGAGCAAATAAATGGCAAGCTGTACTAAAAACTGTCATACGTGATCAGAAAATGTCATAGGGCAGCAAAAAGAATTGTAGAAAATCGTTCTGAAATACGAGAGATGGCATCTTTAAATACATGCATTCAAAGCAAGTACTTTAGTCTAAGATATCAAACATTTGGCAAGACCCCAATAGATGTAACTCTGTAAACTGTCGTCAGCAAGGAATTCAAGCGAGGCACAAAGTGCTGTGCTTTTAAAGTCTGGCGTAGAAACTGTGGCTACTGTTTCATTACACACTGCGGCTGCTTCTACAGGGGTATAAAACCTATAAAACACTCAGCCTAATCTGAAACTTTACACGAACTAACTCTCCTTGGAGAAAATGGCTTTGTTAATTTGTCCCCTTGCATTAAAATGAGAGTTGACTTATTATTAATTTTGAATCCAAAATATGTCTGAGCCTGGGTTAATTGAGACCATTATGTTGATTAATTGCTTTGTTTGCAGTAAAAACAATTTTGTGTTACAGGCTAAATATTGTTGGAGAAAACCATCAGCCTGCAGACATAACAAATTGCATCAGCGCAAGTGTGGCGCGAGAGAGAAGGTGAAGTAGACTGGGCTCCTCAAGGTATGGGACGGGGAAACAAGATCTCTGGTGTTGAGGACAGTGACCCAGCAGTGCGTGCTAAAGGGGAAGGGGCAGTTTTGTTTCGGGTGGGGGGGGTGTGCTGGGAGGCACAGCCACACAGAGGCCGCTCTCATCACGTCCGTCCTTGTCCACAGAGCTCACACACAGGAAATGAGCCCCCAGAAAAGCTCTGCAGAGATCGGTGGTGAGACAACAGAGAGGAGAACATTTATTTATTTTATTTTAAATCTCTTTCTCTGTGTCCGTAGTAGAGAGAGAGACTGTTTTTTCGTGAAATGCTTCAGCATCTCCTGCTGAGTAATTGGGAAGGTGTAAATGATATTCACAGGCAAGGTAATATTGACACAGTCTGTCTAACAGGCCCGTTATTAATGGAAAGTCTGAAGTCATGTAATACTGCACGGTACAGAGAAGCCTGTGGGAAGTTTCCTGCTTACATATTGACGTGAAACGAATTAGTTGCCCATTTTATGTATTTTACGGATCTATATGGTCACTGGTCACAATTCTTCTTGGGTAAAGTGAGACTCCAAATGTAAAGATACCACTGGTTTATAAAGCACGATTAAGTGTCTGTATGTTTGGAAAAAAATAAAGCGTTTTAGTTACACGTGACTTACATCACCTCGGGATCTCTTTGTGTAATATGTCACTGATTTTGGAGAGATACAGACAGGGCCTGGCAGATGTGAAAAGTAAATTGCGTCAATTAAAATAGTTATAGATTAAGCCGTCCATCCGGTGAAGGAGATGACGGGCTGTCTCCCTTCATGTAACGGACCACAAGAGCACAGTACATCCAGTCATTCACAAGAGAGAGCTGACCCTTCGTCCCAATCAGACAGGGACCGGAAATAAGCCCATAATTAGTAAAGCACATTATACTGTTCTCTTGTGCAAAACGTGAGGAAAGATTTAATTTCAAAGTGATTAATCGCACTGTCCTGTGAATGACTGAATTTCCTGTAATGCAACCGTGGACAGCAGGCACACAGATTAAAGACCAGAAAAGAAAAGATTATCACATTGAAGCAGATATGAGTTCAGATGGGGTTATTTAAAAGCACTGCCTTGAATCTGGTCATTGTGAGGTTCTTGCAATGCTTTATAAACGGGGAGGGACACATAAACAACACAAGGAATGAATATAGCAAATGGTACTTTCTGGTCTTGGACAGAGAAACTCGAGATGTGTAATAATGTTTAATGTTGGTGGATACTGTCACCGCTATTAAGAGTTTCTTATTTTAGCCGTTTGTACATTTTTCCCCCCTGAATTTGGGACTCGGGTTGTCATGTCTGTTATTGTAATCCAGTTCGAATAAATAGCATTTAAAAGCGGTGTTGTTCTTGGCAGGTGAGAGAGTACCCATTCATGTAGCAGCTGTGGCCGCTAAAGACGTTGCTGTGATCACGCTATCTATCCCTGCCAGCGGGGAAGGGTTTCTATTGGCTTAGCAGCTGTTATTCTTCTAGGTCCTGCTCTTTGCCTGCTTCTGACATTGAAATGCACTTCTGTGTGTTAATAACCTTTTAATTTGGTTTTGTCTTCTCAACTGCCTGTATATGCACGTCTCCAGTGCCATAAGTCAACCCTGAGAAGGTGCCAATACTAATCGCACACTGCGTTTTGAGTGCAGGACCACATAACGCACCGGGATTGAGTTTCCCAGGCGTGAGGATTATTGCCATTTGTCGGTTTAGGTTACCAAAGAACCGAATCCAAACCAGCCTTGGTACATACCACGGTAATGGCTTGCTGTTTCCAGCTCTTTATTTCAGCCACCTATGACTTGTAAAGCCCCCCGAATTGCCGGGACATCTGCTGCTTTGACTGGGCGGCCGGTGACAGTCAGCGGGGTCAGACGGTGTGGAGGTGTGACGGGCTGACCGCGCTGGGACGGGATCCGTGTTTGCGTTATGTCCGAAGATGTTGTGGTTCGTAGCGGCCACCCAGAACCCCCCCCCACAGGAAGAGACACTACAGGCAGGGCTGCAGGACTCGGGCCTGGATTCGGTTAAGTGAAACCCCTGCAGGGCGCGAGAAATTGAAGTATTGGGAAGGTTTAATGGTTTTCCTTACTCCAATTATGGAAGATGAAGATTGTTTGTTTTTACTGTCCTTTGACCGGGGAAATTCCTAATCTGTTGGCTTTTGTGTGGCCTATAGCATACTTAATAAAAAGACCCTTGTATACAAGCTGTGTATAAATATCACCAAAATATAAAATAAATATGTATTGGTTGAAATCTAGGCCTCATTGTGACCCTCTACTGGATACAGCAGTTATTGAAAATGGATGGATGGATTAAAATTATTGAGAAAGATAATCAGACATGAAACAGATTAACAATAGTGTTGAGGATCAGAATATCCCTTCTCAGAACTGTCATCTTTTCCAGCCCATTGAGTCGATATAGAGCTGCACACACCAAGGACAGAGCCCTCCGTCAAGTGGCAAAACACATGCTTGGATTTCGCTGTAAGACCCAACTGTGTACTCTGTATACTTCCTGCGCATGGGCTTCCCAGGCAGGGCAAGTTTGCGTGGATACTCTACCCTGACAGCCTGTGCCCCCGGCCTGGCAGTGCGTTCTGACGGCTCCGACTCCCAGACCATGTTTATGTGAAGTGGGCACATCAGCTAACGGATCCAGCGCTCCCGGCCTGCCCACCCACACTGTAAGAGCCGGACACGCTGTAACCCTATAGCCAGTGTTCGGGGGCCACGCTACCGAGTGCGGGGAGGGAATCCTGTGAATTGTGCATGACAGAAGTTGGCAGTGGGATCAAAGCGGGCTGCTCGGCCCCGATACTAAACGTTGTTGATTTCCTGTAAGGGAACGAGACGCCGATATTTAAGATTACCAAACAAGTTGAGGTGGTTTTGTGTGCTGTGAAAAGACTGAGAGGACATTCTACTCGTGCTTGTACAGCAGATCTGTTTTTAAATGTGAGTTCTTGTCTGGTCTTGGTCTGAAGATTATTCTGACCCCCCTTTCCAGTCAAGGATCGGTTCTGCTTTTGCTTTACGTGTTTAATTTCCGTGATAGTTCCTTAATTGGACCACACAAAAAATAAACGTTAGATGGAACAAATCTGATTTGATATATTTTTAAACCTGCGGACTGCTAAGGCTATCTTCACATTTATTAAATGAAACATTTTGAAGTTCACAACCCAAAATAAAAACAAAAGCATGCAGATAGAGGGAGGATCATTCTCAGACAGCACTACAGAATATCAACAATACGATTAGTCAGACTCCTGCATATTTCTATGAGAGCAGAGATCCTTTATTTAGAACTGGGGGTGGAATGGATTAAACTAATCGAGGAAGGTTGCGCAGATCCTTCAATTAGAAGTGGAGAAAAGCGGAAGGAGATTCGTATTTCAGTGCTGAAAATTAACCGTATACCTCCAGATCATAATTCTTAATTTTCTGTAAAACCTCCAACTTAAAGGCCACACAATATCTGAAATGGATTTAGACAGAATTACAAAAGCACTGATAACTTTTTTTGTGTGTGCGTTATGGTTGTCTTTCTCAAAGGTCCCGATAAGGAGTCTATCGGCATTCCAAGATGTGCTGAGATATCTCCACACAAAAAAGGCAGCAGAGTGTTATCGTTATTGTTGACGCCACGCGGTCCCGAGCTGTAAAAACTATCTGGACGCCACATCGTACAGTTTACAGCCCAGAAAGAAAAACAGTAGTCGATACAGATAAACAGAGAGTTCAAACAAAACATAAGGAAACAGACAAGAGAAAAAGCAATGGCACCAATGTTTTGGAGATGGGTTTCTAAGCAATTAAAATGTGTTGCAGTTACGGAGAGAATTTTTGGGGGAAACAAACTTGTTATGAAGTGAAATAGCTGTTGAACAAGATGCTTCATAGAATTAGCATGCATAATATATGGACACACACATAGTACTTAACTCTGGACAGCTGGTGTATTTTGTTATTTTAATAAACGTATAGACACCCAGGATCCAGGAGGTCTACCTAATAAAATGAATAACAATAGTACAATAAAAAAAAAAATATATATATATAGAAAGTCAAGTAAAGTTAAAAGGCGATTTATTTAAATGGGTTTTCTGTAGAAAATAAAATAAATGAATGCCATTATTGTAGGAGTGTGTCCCTCTCCTTAGGGAATAACAATCTAATTCTCCCTCCAGACTCCAGTGACTTGCACACATAAGTATCTCCCACAGGACGTTATAATTGCATACTTTCGAGGATTTAAACCCAATTAGAAATAAATCTTGCACATATTATCGGCATATAAAAATGTTAAATAAGTTTGTGACAAGGTAAATAATTATAATTATAAGATATTCATAGCATCTATAATTGCTTTAAAAATGAAATATAAATATCTTCGTATTTTGGTTTAGGGAATAACCTAAAGTGTACATGAATGGAATTAAGAGTTAATCTTACAGAGCAAAAATAAATATGAATTCTGGTCTCAGGGACATTATTACTCATTTAGTTTTAAGTACTTAAATATAAATGCAGGATTAAATGAAAAAGCAGAATCACGTAGCCTGATATAGCCTGTATTTAATAGGACTAACCTCACTGAGCAACTCCCCGCATTTATGTGGTATTGATGAACAAGTTAATACACTTTTCCCAGAAGCGTTTAAATATGACTAAAAGATTAAATACTAGCATTCGTAAGTCATTACTTACAGAGGAACTATATCAGGTTTTTTCATTTTCATGTCAAAAAACAATACTCTGCTGTGATCTTCAACGTGTTATTACTAGTAAATATACATTTAATTTACAGCTTATTAAGGTATTATATTATTTTTCAGGTATTGATGGAAGCAGGGCTTTAGGTTCAAAGCTTAATGTGGTGTGTAAGGTACATAGCTTTCATAGGTTAGTACTGTATGTGGTTTTCATTGTTAAGATGGGATTGTTGAACATTGTTGTGAATCAGAATAATTAAACTATTGGGGGAAAAACAAGGAGAAAAAATATATAATTTTATTATCGTAAGCTATTTTCACTGAATATTACTTGGCATCAGTTACAAACTCCCTGAAGAAAGAACTGTGAGACCCTGAAAGCTGACTGGGTGGTAAACCTAGATGTCCATTTTGTCCAGACGCTTACCCTGTATACTTCCCTGTGACCTGGGAAACCCATTGTGCTGATTTGACCTCCATGGCAGCTGGATGTTTAGAAACTGGGCTCTGTGTCCCCGGAACCCGATCTCGTACGGGATCCCATCCTTACAGAGGTAGAAAATCGACAGCTCTTTGGTGCTTGACATCGAACACATCAATGTCTTGTATGGCTTCGGCTACACTTCAGTTTCTCAGGAGCGAGTCCACTGAGAAGGGCAGGGTCCGCACCCCGAGCGGGGCCGGGCTTTTGGCGGAGGTCCGGTCTGAGTCGTGCCCCTGGTCCGTGGTGTCTTTGCACTCGTTTGAAATGGGGATAAACCCGCAAAATTTAGTGACATGGAAACCTCCCTGGCAGACCCCACGGCCCGGGTCGGTGAGGCAGGGCTTTGATACGCAGGCCGGCTCTATATTTGGAAGGATACGAGGCGCAGGGATGTCCTCGTTCTTACGATACGTGAGATACAGGGCCGTATTGTCAAAATCACTCCGCCGCTCCAGGTGTGGCGGTGGCGGCGGCGCACAGCACTCCTGGCCTTCCTGACAACACCGTGAACGCCCCCAAACCCTGCACAGGTCCACGTGCTCCATCGCGAGCGGGCCGTCGTAGCCGCACTCGGTCGCCGCAGCGTGGATCACCCCCTCAGCGGGGCAGCAGTGAGACCCGCACTCCAGCAGCAAAGGGCTGTTTTTAAAAAAGGGCCAGTACGCGGCCGGCACAGGTTCTGGAGCCGTGCAACAGCGGGTGGTCGGGGCAGCGGGTACCACGGCGTTCAGCATCTTGAGATCCTCCAGCTCTCTCTGTCGAAACTCCCTTTCCAACATGACGCAGTTCAGCTCCTTGTCAGCGAAGGCACGCCTCTTCCTCATCCTCTCGCTCAGCGGGGGGAAGTGCGCTCTCTTGGACCAGGCCGAGTCCTCGACGGCGGGGGGCTTATATCCTACATCAAAATATAAATAAATACATAGGCCTAAATAAACAAATCTCAAATGCAAGTTTTAAAGTAAACCCTTCCGTTTTTGTTTTTGTTTTAAGGATTACAGCTATAATTATCAATTATGAGGATTATATAGTTACCATTATACAATATTCCTGGAGCTCAATATCAGTTCTAGGGTAAAACAGACTGTAGGCTACTAGTAGATGTGATTTAATTGACCACAGCTAAGATCTTGGAATGTATTGATTACTGTTGAAAAATAAATGAATGAATTGGCTACTTATTGACAGGCGATTTATAACGAAAGCCCGGGTCCTGACCTTCGAGGATGCTCTTGGCGAGGAGACTGGGTGGCCTGGGGTAACGCTGGTAGGTCGGTCTTCTGGTGGGAGCCGAAACTGGGAGGCCGTTGGAGTCTTTCTTCACCTGTGACTGGAGTGAAACAAAAGTATCATGACATTTTGTGTAATTAGACAATATAAACCGATGACATAAATAAATAACAACACATAATTTAATAAAAGCATTTAAGCTATCCCCTAACCTAAATATTTAGACATTCATTATAGTTGTAACATTTCTCCACTACAAATATATTTATGAAAAATAACAGACAAAATCAATAGCTCTAAGCCAATATGATTGGGTTATAACCTGGGCACAGCCAAACCCATCAATCAATCAGACTTTTGAAGCTCCTAAATAGATCGCACATGATCTGGCTGTATTCTGAGCAGATGACATTGAATGATGATTAAAATGGGAGAAAGCACAGCAAGGACTCATAATAACAATGTTTTGCAATGTATGGTGCGGCTTGAGAGGGAACATGTGACATATTTGGTGTTTAGTTAGATTTTTCTTAAAACCATTTTATGCTATTTCGTATAGTTAAAATGTGGTTCACTTTTTGTGCTCTTGAGTTTGTTTTAACTGCGCAGCTCTGAGATCTATAGGGCGCCATACGTTTAAATTGATTAATTGAATCGTTTAATTGATTAATTGATAGTTGGTCAGATGTTATTATTCTGCGACTGCATGGCCAACAGAGCCCTGTTCGGGAAGCAGAAAGGCACTGAGACCAGAAAGAGTCCAACTAATTAAAAGCATCTCTCACCTCGGCGGCCTGCTGCCTCCTCAGCGCCACCTGGGCCGCCATGACGCGCTGGCGCTCCAGCACCAGCAGGCAGTTGGCGCAGGCGCAGTCCCGCCAGCGGCACGCCCTCTTGTGGCCCCGCAGGCGCGAGACCACGCCGTGGTTGCGGCAGCGCGCGCACTTGGGGCTGCGGCTCGGGCGGCGGGTCTGCGGGGGCTGCGGGGGCTGCGGGGACCCCCGGCCGGCCGGCCCGTCCAGGCTCTCCACGTCCACGTCCTCCTCCAGGCACTCCGCTCTGCACGCGTGGGGTCGGCCCGTGGACATGCGGGATGCGCAGCTGCAGGCAGCGCTGCAAGGCGTGCAGACGGCCAGTCACCTGTTGCACTTTGAATGGATGCGATCTCTAGCGCAGCCTGTCTCGTATGCACTGCATCCTCGTCGTTTGGGTGAATCTGCTCTGTGCCTTGCCTTGTGGAGGTCCCGTCCAGAGCAGTGCAGCCGGCAGCTCCACTAGACCAACCCCAGCCCTGCGCCGCACACACGCCGCACACCTGTCCCAGACTGCCGCCGCCTCTACTCTACCATTGCTTTTCATCAACTGCCCTGCTGTCGGCATCACAGATCATCCTGACGTCACCTGCCGGCCTTTACATTTAACCCCTGCTTTCTTCCGCAGTCTTTGCAGTCGCGCTGTTGCTTTAAGTGCACTCTCCAGCCCAGACTGCGGGCGGCTCCTGCTGTGAGCTCTGCTGTAGTTGCAGTGCCTGCCCTTTCGTGTTAGAAGGATGGCAGTTTGAAGAATAGTGCATTTACATGTTTAAAACTAACAGACAATTGATTTAACCAACTAACACACAGTGCATAGAAATACAAGTCTTTATATGTTAGGAAGGTTTCATATTCAGCAAACCCCATGAAACACATTTATTCCATTTTTTTTGTAACACCTTGGCTACCAGTTGACAGGACACAGCCCAATTTATAGGGGTAGGATTGCTAATACCAATGTGGAAGGCTATTAGAATGATTTTTAAAGTCATTCTGGGGTTTACTGGCCCTGCTGGTCGCCACAGGCTCTGGATTATGCTGTTCATAGGAAGATCTGACTGAGGAGGCTGCCGTCAGAGTGAAACAAATGAGCTTTTCCCATTAGTGGCAGATACCATTGCATCTCCCTGCAGCCATTAATACTATTGAATAATTGAGCAGGAGCTATAATTGGATAGTGGGTATTTAGAATTTGTATGGAATGTGTGCTGTGTGGAATTATTTAAATATACACACTGAGAGAGACATTTAATCTGAAATAATGTTCCTGGAAGGCATACTACTGAACATAACATTTCTCATATGTACGGCTACATTTCTTTTGAAGTGCTATTGTAAACATTAGTGTACAGTATGTATATTACTCAGTAATAAAGGGCAGATACAGTTATTGTACTCTAGCCGTTATCTGTTGACATTTATATTTGTGCAGTATAGTTTGCTAAATACAACATTAATGTGAAGCAGATATAATGTACTTTGAAGTAGAAAGAGAAACAAATGTATACATTAAAATTCAGGTAGCGTAAAAGCTGCAGCAAGCACATGGTAGTACATATTTCTAAAATCATTAAATCCAGCAGAACGTATTGTTAATTGTACAAACTTCTGCATCTGAATGGATATTCAACAACTTACATCAAATGAAAAAAATATTTAAAACGCATTAGAAGTTGTATTAATATTTTAAAATGTGAATGTAATGTTATATTTGAAATTGTAAGTGGTTTTAACTCATGGGTAGCAGGCTATAAATGTCTACAAGAAGCATCAGCAGTGGAAGAGCAGAGACAAAACACATTATTGCCCTTAAAATCAGTGTTATTTACCCACAGAGACGCTACCACATCCTCTTGCCTTCTGGAAAACTGTCAGTCTGTCTGGTCCAGGTTTTGACAGTTAGTAGGCTGTGCTTTGTGTAGGGTGTATCAGGACACAAGAAGTGTCGATTGGTCTCATTTGTAACCTATCTTGTTCCAGACACCCACAACCCTTTGTGTAAAGAACAGCTGTAGAAAGCACTTGTCTCTGTTAGCTGGGACATTGTGGCTGTCATGTCATCATCAACAGCGCCATCTTGTGTTCACTGTGCTCACCTGACCGTCTCCAAATGGGAGGATTGTTTTTTTGTCTTTTTCGTTTGATTAATCTCTGAAACATTCTGTAAAACTGCAGTGCCATGCTTTAAATGTAAATCGTGCATTTTGCATACACACAAATCCTTGTTAAATTATTCTTGAAGGTACTTGAAAGAAACTAGACTTAGGTGTTCGGTTTTCAACATTTATTACTGAAAAATAATCTTTTTGTTCACATAAAATCAGAAAAAAACAACATGTGAACCCATTGTAAATCTCGATAAACTACTTTTGTATTACTTCAGTTAGTTTGCGTTCATATGTTTTTTTTTCTGACTTTATGTGAACGAAAACACACAAATCGGCCCATTTTCTCATTGGAAATATTTACATTTTAAAAATATCACTGTCCTGGTCACAAAAGCAAAGTTTGTGGGGAATAACAGCCATTTTCTATACTTCTGAGGCATAAGCAATTAGGGAATAACATTTACTACCCAGGAACAACAACAAAAAAGTTACACCTAAGTGCTAAAACAAGGAAGGCAAATTATTTTAATAAATAATTGAAATGTTACTTTTAGTAATTATACAACAGAACAGTTTAATATGTATAATATGAAATGACCATGCCCTTGTTTAGACTATGGCCCTGAGCTTCACTCTTCAGCAAACAGAACGATTTGACATCCCACACGTCTGTGTCAAAGAGGTTCTGGACTCGCAAGCACTGCTGTCATTTTTTACAGCTTCTCTCGCCCTTCAGATCACAATTAAGCAGCTGTTCTTTAAAGGAAATTCTTAATTGCCCATATAAACAGCATTAAACCTCAAATTTCAAACCTCAGAGAACATGAAAGCAGCATCGGTCAATAACGGCCTTTCGCCTCTGGTTGTCTTCGGCAGAGACGGGACAATATCTCCATTTAGAGCTTAGCCAGAATGGTTTTGATTTTCCCTTTCTTTTCCATTTTGTTGTGGGGATATATTTCACTGTCTCTTCACTGAAATATGTACAGAGTATCTGTAGCTCAAAGTGTTTCTGATTATGTTGAAAAAGAACTGTTCTTACGAAACACTAGGAGTAAAGACCGTAGGTTGAACCTCTGTCCCTATATGCTGTATTTTCGAAGTGGTTTTCCAGAAACAAAACCAAAACAAAACAAATAATCCCACATTGCCGGGAAACTGCCATACAACATCACACACATTCCCCCTTGTGAGGTGACATAAGAAGTCCACTCACAGCCACAGTTAGCACTGATTACAGGCCGATTCGTGGCTAATACGACAATAAAGCTGCTTAGACGGCTAACAAAATAAGAAAAGATTGGAGAGCAGTATCTGGCAGTTGACTGTTCTGGGTCTTATTGCTTAATTAAAGGCTTCAAACTGCAGGAAAATGACTTTGTGAAGTCCCCAATGAAATGGTGAAAATCCACGCTGATAAAACCAGAACGCCTGGCCCATAAAAGCAGATTATGGCCTCATAATAGACCGTGGAGACACTTAAAGACACACATCGGTGTTAAGATGGTGTTAGTCTTTACCGACAGCAGAGATGACTTCAGATTTAGGACAACTGAAGCACAAAGTAATCCACCTTTAGTGCACAGTTTAAAACTACACATACTTGTGTAGCCAATGATCATATATGTTAGTAGATTATCGGGGTGCGTTCTGGGGAAGAAAGGGCACAACACATGTGTAAGTATTGCGATATTACTCTTTAATCTGTAAATGCAATCTGTGGATGTTCTTTTTAGACAGCAAGGGTGTAACAACCTAACAAGTAACACATGGTGTAAAAAGGACATAAGGATAAGGTAGTGTAAATTCTGTATCACCTCACAAATCGCTGTATTACTATGCCAGTACTGTACAAACCTTGCTGGTATCCGAGCCCAGATTCCCTCAGGCTGCCGGCGTTTACACGTTGTGTGTTCATCTTGCTTTGAAGACTGCAGCGAGAACGGAACAACAAACTAAAGGAACGCACGTGAACTAACCCTGGTAGACTAGAAACTGGATGAATACATGTCTTTTCTTTAGCTAAGCGAGTTTGAACTTTGTAGAATCACATACAAAATAGCATTTTAATGTAAGTGGATAGAGTTTTACGTCGCTTTTCATCTTCCTTCACAGTTCTGTATATCACTTAACGTGTCAAGGAATAACTGAGTGCGAAAGGCCGCAATTTGGCCTAATTAGCATTCCGCATTTGCATCCGCCCGACCTCGTATTTTAATATGGCGCAGTGACTTCTCCTCATTGCTGTGCGATGCGCCTCTGCTCTCTAACACGTGTACTGCCGGGACACATCCACGTCCCATGAACGACACGCTCTGGAGTTCCGGAGAAGAAGCGGGTTGGTTCTAGAATGGTTCTGGAACCCTCCACACCTGACCGGTCGGTCTCGGATAAATGTGAACACACCCACTAAGCAATCAAGAGAGAAGCGCCGTATTCATATATGACAAGAGCAGGATGCATTCCCACTAACTAGGTGACAAATTGATATCACTAAACACTTATTTTGTCTTTTAGATGTCAAATACATGTTTAGAAACTATATATATTTGTTCCCCATCTTGCCCAATGAACAGTAACACCCAGGAGACCCTAGAAGATACAGGCAAATATCTTACTTTAAGTTTGCATTATTTTTAGGTGACGGGGTGAAGAAATTCAGTCGAGACTCTAGACTGCATTTCCTTTCGTCGTGTTGAGTGCATTGGAGTGCAGGAAGTCTGACAGCAATTACTTTTTTAAGTCAGAGTTGAGAGGATTTCGGTGTCAAAATGATTTTTAAAGAGAAAGGAAGAGAAACCTATTCCAGGACTGCAGGGTCTACTTTTGGAGGCTCTGTGGAGCAGCTGAGCCCTCGTGAGAATAAAACTCAGAACACCGGCGCAGATTGAGTCGTATCTAGTGTCTGTCACTCTGGGTTTTTGTAGTTTAAATTTGAGTTCATCTGTTTTTGGTTTGATTGTTTATTCCGTCTTTAGGGAGACGTGCCACCTAAAAATAACTGTTTAACCCCCACCCTCGCTTGAAATTGAATAATACCAATAATGAGACTGGAGCTGTGTTCTTCTTTTCTTCTCTGGGGGGTCAGGTGACAGATTATCAAGTGGTTTACTTTGCGTTGTGTGTGCGTTTGTGTGTTTTCATTTCTGCAGGACCTGTCGCGAGCCCACAGCATGCAAGAGACCGTTACACGTTTTCCTGAGAGGACGTCTCGGTTCCCACTGAGATCACGTCGGAATCGGGGCTTCCTTGTGGAGCTGCGAGAGGAGAGAGAGGTCAGGCGTGAGGGTCGGGTCATACGAAGCATAAGGATTTTAAACCTGTAACATAATGAAGTCTGTGAAAGAAAGCAAAAATAAATCTCAAGAAGGCTGAGCAATGAAAACTGACTTCTGGTGCCCTCTTCTGGTGATGTCATGTCATTTTCACCACCTAAAGTCTGTTTAGCATCATTACACATACATCAGCACCATTAATAATACACATAATCCACTTCTCACAATAGGAATGTGTAGAAATACTGAAACGCTGATGCTTGCTGAAGTTATATTTATTTCATTCATACAAGTAAAAGGACAGAGATGAATTAATTGTAAGTTGCATGAAACATTACATGACTGCCAATTATAAACGTGAGCGCAATCCCTCGGGACCCTCAGCTGATGTCTAGACAGCATGCAATTACCACGGACTAAATCAAAAACTCAGTCCGACGGCCGAGGATCACAAACCGCACCGAACGCAGCTAATCTTCCTCTCGGTGACCGTGTTTTCACAGCTTGTGCTGAACCACAAACTTCACACTCGATTAACTGTGAAGTCACACAATATCACACGAGATAAATGATTTTAAAACGCGTCTGTCCTGGTGTAGGGGTCCGTACCTGCGGCCTGCTCCCTCTCTCTGGGCAGGACGGGCGCGGGGTAGGGGTATTGTCCCAGGGGCTGCAGTCTGTCCGGGGAGGCTCCGGGCCGTGCCGACTGGGCTGGGAAGAAGGGAACTCGGCCATCCTGCATGAAAAGCGATTCTATTCATAAACTGAAGACTAACCGCCCAGGGAAATGTCACTTTAGAGTTATATGTTTATTAAAGATTTAAACTGTACCATGTATGATGATAATATTCTGAAAGTCCTACAAACTGCAGTCGGTTCCCTATCATCAGCCTCATTTATGACCTTTATAAAATAAGAACATAAGAAAGTGTCCAATCAAGAGGAGCCCATTCGCCCCATCCTGCTCGTTTGGTGTCCATTAATAACTAAGTGATCAAGGATCCTATCCAGTCTGTTGTTGAATGTTCCCAAATTGTCTCTTCAGCCACATCGCTGCGGAGTTTGTTCAGATTGTGACGCCTCTCTGTGTGAAGAAACCAGTTTTCAGCATTTTAAAGGCCGAGTGGTGTCTCTCGAGGAAACCTGGTGATTTCAATGGTACAGTCCTGGTATTACATAGTCTGTGGCTTCGAGTGCACGACTGTTCAGTTCAGAAGACGGAAAGAGACGCGGCTCACTGACCTGTGTGGACTCGGGGCAGTACGGCACGCTGCCCGGCTGTAAGGGCGGGAAGCCGGCTGGCACGGGGGGCTCCTCGAATGGCGCTGGGCCGGGCGGCACGTTGACCAAGATGGTCTGGCAGGAGCAGCCGCCGGGGAAGCGCGAGTACAGCTTCACGGGGAACGGCACGCTCAGCACCTCGCCGGGGTACATCTCTCGCTGGGAGACCTCGGCGATGACGTAATCTTTAGGGAAATGAGGAGGGTCTGAAACACGGGGGCGGGAGAAGAGGGTTAGTCAGCAGGACATCACTAACAGATATCTGTATTGTGTTCTCATCTATCTGTCTATATCAATATCTATCTTTTTCTCTATATACACAGAAAGCTTTTAACAGTTTTTACTGGCTGAGAGATTTGATTTCATTCTTTCTGATACAAAAAGCTGTAGGAGACTGACAGTGAAGCTCAATGACAAAGAAGTTTCTCTCTATAAGAAAAAAGTTATTAAGGAAATGCCAACTTCAATGTTTATCTATATCGATCTCTCTCTCTCTCGGAAAGCTTTTAACAGTTTTGACTGGTTCAGAGTTTTTATTTCATTCTTTCTGATACAAAAAGCTGTAGGAGAATGACAGTGAAACTCAATGACAAAGAAGTTTCTCTCTATAAGAACTGTGTTGCATCAGCCCTAATGCTGTGTGGATGTTATTTCAGTGCATCTAAAATCTCCACCTGTTAGACCTACACCTATTAGGTTTACTACATTTAAATTAAAGTTAAATAATTATTAGGGATACTACTAATACTAATATTATTTAAAGCCAAGTAACTAGGAGCTCGGATTCAGTTGCATGTGTGAGACACTTTCTTTCTCTGATCACAGCTCGAAATGATGCTCTGATATCATCTGTACATCCCCGGGCCACAGTGTCCAACGGGATATCACAATATATTAAAACGATATCAAATAAACGGTACAGTATCTATATTGAACCGTGCACTCACGTCTTCCCAGCACCTGGCAGGCGCTGTCTTGCAAATCCCTGCCTAATAATGAGCCCCACGGGCTGCCGCGGAGCTGGTGGCCCTCCACGCCCAGCCCGCCGCCCCTTCCCCCGCTGCCACCGCGGCCGTGGCTGGACTGCAGTCGGGGGTCGCCCAGCACAGCCCCGGGGCTCGGCGGGCCCCCCAGTGCCGCCCTCCCTGGGTCGCGCCTGATCACGGAGCCCGGCCGGGGTGCGTCGCCCTGACCGCCGCCCTGGACTCCCACCGCGCCCGCATGGTCGCCGTGGCCCCCGGGGTGTCGAGGCGGATCAGCCGGCTCCTCCTTTGCCAGCCTCTTGATGCGCCTCTGGGTGGCCATGATCTTGGTCCTCTCGGTGATGAGGGAGCACTTCCAGCACAGGCAGCAGAAGAAGCGGCACTTCCCCGAGTGGCCCTTGAGCTGCACCGTGTAGCCGTGGTTGCGGCAGCGGGCGCATTTCGGGGTCCGGACCGGCTTGGGCTCGGGAGACGGGTCGAGACTGCTCCCCGGGGGCGGCATCCTCCGGTCTTATTTCCCCCGCAGAAGTAGTATTTTTAAATATTGACCTCGACGCAAACCCGACACAGTGGGTGGCGATGGGGGTGCAGGATGATTAATGAAACACGTGGTCTGAGTCTAATGTATCTTTGCGAGGGTGTGAGACCCAGTTTTCCCACGGGAAAGAGCATCCATCAAAGCGACACTGTTTAAACTAAATCGCAAAAGTAATACCGTGTTGCAAAATGTTGTGCAAGCTCTTTTTTTGTCGCATTCAACGCGAATTAGTAATTTAATTAGAAATGTGTTCCTGGGCATGCCCTAATACATGCTCACTTGCTTTTAATAAACGATTGAGATCATCTGTTGTGAAGGGATGCATATTCTTATCCCAATAAGGACTTAGCATGTATTTACTTTGAATTAAGTGATGGATTTTGCAGGAATTAAGGATTTAGTACTGTTAGTGACCTGGTTTCACCATCCCAGATTAGTGTAAAACTACCCAGTGTTATATTAGACAGGTCAATCCAAGACTAGAGCTAATCTAGGCCAGTGAAACCAAATATAAGGGTTTCAGCAAAGGCCATCAAAAAGCCTCCATTAACACTTTTTTCCTAAAATTCATTTTTCAAATACTTGCATTACTGTATCAGATGTAAACGATCAGGTGTCACCTACTCTGTATTACTCTGATTATACCCACTCTTCATGTGTCTGAAGAAATGCCATTTGGGCGCCTCCATTAAAATGACCAGGCACAGGAACTTGGGGGAGATGATTAAATGATCAGGGTAACTGACGCCATCTGTTGGGACAACCTGAGTACATGCATAGATTTGTTTTAATCCCGAGCTCCTTCAGTTATTACAGTTCCTCACTGCAGTAAACAGCCATGCATGGAGGGATCGCAGTGCCCCCCCACCCCACCACTGTGATAATGAGCTTCTTCCTCTCTTTCTGTGTCTGGACCTGAAAATAGCTTCGCCACCCCAGCTGCTAACTATTCAGAGAGGTCAGAGTCACTTCAGTCAGACTCTATGCGTGGGATTAATCTGATTTGCAAATAAAAAGTCATTTTTTCAATCAAAATAAGCACACACATAAAAAGAGAAAATCATCAGGATTAACACTTCTGCGCGGTGCAATTCAGGGGCAGAAGACATCAACAAATGCATCCTGTGTGGCGGTGCATCCCCCACCCCCGATAAGCCCACTGCGGGGATGGAGATGCTTGCCTGGATAGCAGAGGCTGGTGGCAGGCAGTCCTGCACTACATGATTATGTGAAATAATAGGCACTGATGTATAAATCTGTCAGCCCACTGCCATGTGCTCTTTGAGAAACGGATATGATTTTTTTTTTTTGGTTTTAAAAGGCTTTTCCATTGTCATTTTTATTAATCACAAACGGAATGTGCGGTGACTGCAGGCTAAAAATGTACCAGCAGAAGCATGAAATATTCACATGTAACTCCCAATTTACACGTGTCAGCTAACCCGCCATCCAGTGTCGGCGGCCTGCTCGGAGCTCCGCGCCTGCGTCGCCGGTGCCAGACAGGGACCTGCTCGGCAAAAATGAACCGCGGTTTGATGGGAGGCTCTTGGAGACGGCTGACCCTCCTTGTCCCCGAGAATATCCTTCAAAGGCAGAGCTGGGCAGTGGGGCCGCTGTGTCTTGTTTTGAATCCAGAGGAGGAAATCGAGTTTGACAGCCAGCAGTTTCTCGTTTTGTCCTACATTCCCGCCTGTAGTCCCAGGTCTCGACGATTTCTGTGCCTTCGCTGAGATGGTCTGACTTGACCACTTGGTAACCCAATACAATAAAGTAACACAAATTTCCTACTCAAGAACGATAACGATTGTGACAAAACAAAAAAACACTCTAAACATAGGTGGGAATTATAATGGCGGGTCAGTCGTGTCACCACTGTAAATCCAGGACACCAACCTCTCCTAATTGCATGACGTGCGAATACACATGTGCTGTGTGTATTTAGTTTGATGTCCAGCTGCTGTTCCATGCCCCCGAGATATGAAACCTATACACTGAATCTAATTGAATTATTAAGTGTAATTAATGAGGTGTAGAAAGACACTCAATCAGTCATGTGCTATACTGTTAATTTGAAGACTGAACTGTGAACGAGTGTGCAACCCAGAGGGCGTCTTGTTCCCCGGCTGGCTGAGCTGACAGACGCGGCGCTCTCTCAGCACAAGTTCGCTGAGCAGTGCTGTCTGTGTTCACTGACGAATTGCTCCATGACCTGAAGAAACAGGATTGCTAGAAGTTACTTCCTTCTGGTCCATTTGAGCTGACAGCTCCTATTATTTTTTCTTTAAAGTTTTTACCAATAAAATCATCACTCCCATTCACACTCTCTCTCTCTCTCTTCTCTCCTCTCCTCTCCTCTCCTGAGACACATCCCTGCTGATATCTGCAACATGTGTTGCCGATTCTGAGAAGAACAAAAGTATTCTCATGGTAGGCCAAACAGAAATTATATCAACTGTATAACATGGATGTAATGGGCTGTAGACCCACTCTTGGCTTTAATGGCTATGGTGTCATAATCTGTTGATAGATGACCAGAGAAATATACTGCCAATTTAACCCCACCTGTTTCATTCCTGCAGTATCAGTGGCATCTTTATTAATACCACGGTGTGAGCAGTCCAAAGGCCGCCAGTTATACGTAGAGAATATAAAGATAGCTTTTTCATTAAACCGAAAAGCAATAATGGGTGATCGAGTTTGATTTCTTCCCCCCGTACCAAGATGATTGATTTCGATCATCTTTCACTGCAGGTAATGAGAAGCGATAAATAAAACATACACCTGGAGTCTCTGTTCTGAGGACCTCTGTGAAGGGTCGACGGTAGGCTTTGATCCCGTTTTCTCTCTGATTCACCGGTACCAGCGTCTCTCTGCTGTCTGAAGTGCTCTTGTGAAGTAAAATACAAATAAATTATGAATAGAGAGAGAGAGAGAGAGAGAGAGAGTCAAACAGGCGAATCGGACTCTTGTTGGTTTTCAGAATTTCTTCCCTGATAACCATTCTCTCTGCTGTGGAAATTTCCAACACTCGCCCAAAACTATATTGAGACCTTATCTTGTGTCCGACGGCACCAAGTGTGGAAGTGTTTTGCAATGCAAAGTACATCATTACCCAGGAATCTTATTATTTCTAAGGATCTGACAGGGAATCAGGATTAAATGGTTTTAATGTAATTTAATTCAAAGAAGCAGCATAAAACAAAACCTGCTGTAAAGATAATTGCAATTCTGTATGCTGAAAACGCTAAAATTATTTCCCCAAACTTCAATTATTTGCAGCTAGTCCCTTTCTGGTATTTATTTATGACATTAACAAGCTTTAAAGGCGATCTAATTGGGAATTAACTAATGATTCTGCAGGCGGGTTGGTTTTGAGGTATTTAAGAAAGAATGGTACAGTTTATGGAGGGGGGTCGGTGACAAGAGCTTGTGTACAGGCATGTGTCTGAACCTGTAGGCATTATTATTATTTGTACTTATATGTATTATAAAGAATGCTAATATAAACTCTGGACTTTGCAAATAAGATTGTAATGTGTTGGCCAAAAGCTGCCTGGAGACAATGCTGGCAATCTTAATTGAGAAGTGTTGCTTTAGGTATTTACATTTTCTCCATGCACATTTTTAATTAATCTCATCTAGATTTGAGCTGAATTATGATTTTAAACTTATACTTACCATATGTAAAAGGAAATCCTGGCAGAACAATGGTTTAAAAATGTAAAAAAAACCTGCATCTCCTGGGAGTTTACGGAGAATACATTTAAATGTGATGTGCATTTCCACATGATTAGCTTTAATTGTCGAATCCCTCACTGGTTGACTGACTTCCCTAACCTAATTATACCCGAGTCATGGCTTTCTAATGCCCCGGGAAAAAATGAAATGAAATAAACTTACTTTTAAAGTATTCATATTTAACAAGACCATTGCAAACTTCAGCACCGTGGGGAACTTTGTGAGTATTTGTGACAGTTTTATTTGAATTATTAAAGGACAAAAAGGGAGAAAAAAACCTGGGAACCTCAAGAAATGCACTTTTGAACTTGTAGCTAACACATATGTTAATTAAATATTTATTTTCAGTGCACATGGAAAGAAGCACACCATCATAAACTGAAATATGGTACATTATCCACAAACCACACAAACCACCACATCATCACACAGAGTTTTTTAAAGCATGCGAGGGAGGGGAAAAAAGCATCATTAGGGGCTGTTTTTTGGCCCATCAGCTGATATTGATGAAGTGTTTTGTAATGTATGTAAAGTGCTCAAGAACATCCTCATAATGCCACAATGCTGATGTAAGAAATACATTTTGTTGATTAAGTTTATTTGATTTGTGATTTATAATTCTGGCAAGCAGTTTCTCACCTCTGCAAATATCATTTCATTCATATATCTGTTTTACACGAGGAGGATGCGTTTAACTGCCTCGGGGTGAAAGAGTTATTCAACCCAGATGCATTTCTCTCCAGTAGATATAGGGTCTCAACTCTTTTAAATCACGTTAATCTCTGAGGAGCAACATCCAGCACAGCTCTGGTGAGGGAAGGAAAAACACTTCAGAATAGCATGTGTCATCTCTGTGGGATTTTGCTGGTAAACTGTTTTAAAAGAACTAAGTTTGTTCTTGTACCTTTGTGACTGTGCTTATGTTTGTATTATTATATCGGTCAAGTTAATATTATGAGTGGAAGCGCAAACTTACAGAGAACAACGATTCCAATATATATAATAAGTAATGTATATAATATATACTCCTGTGTGAACTTTACCGACCTGAAGTTGTTAGAATTGTAATGCAGGGTTGTTTTAAATTGCATTGCTTTTCATGAGTGTGTGTCCTGCAGGAATTCTAGGCACTATGAAGACAATATAAAAAACTGATGATACAAAGATTCAAATTAAATAATCAATGATTGAGTAATACTTACAGATAGGAACGATTAAGGCATGATCTGAGACCCTCTACGTCTTTCTCTCAGCTGTAATTTTCAGCTTTTCTAAACACCAGAAAAGCTGTTCTTAATTTAATATGTTCTGTGTAGTTTTGAACTCGTGTTTGTTTATCTCCAGCTAGGAAGCCTGTAACTTGGGAGAAAATTACTTTATAACTTTGCTGCTTTGGGCTACATGCAATCACGGCTGCCACGGTACCACGGCGGTGAGGAAAGGGAACGCCAAGCTTTGATTTAATATCCTTTCATTTCCTCTTACTGTTAATAAAATTGTTTGCAAACAGAGCAACCATGGTGTACCTAATATGTCTTCAATCAATAATTACTCATCCTTAGTGAATGAGGACAGATCTGTCTGAAAATACATTTGCCTCGCATGGATATCTGCACATGATAGTGTCTGCAGGCTTCTGGCTCGTACAGCGGCCTTGTTCTTGATCCAAACAGGAAAGGGAAATGTTTTTGTTTGCACACAGAAAGCATAGACGGGGAGTCTTCTCTCTCTTGCAGGAAGATTGATAACAAAACATGCTTTTGGCAGTTTTTTGTTTTGTCTTTATTGAAAATGTCACACCTCATTAATTTCTGTGCTGTAACATCGGAGTAGGGAACCACAGATCATAGCGGAGAACTGGGGGGTGGTATTTTCCTCCTGGTCTTTATCTCCACCTCTTGTTCTTACCCTTTGCGAGTGCCTTCCAGACGTGCTCGCCATGAGAGTGACATTTTCCCATCGCCATCCGTCACCGAGGAGAGGCTTGAGCTGGCTGTGAGAGTGAGGGCTCCTCGGCCTGGTGAACTGAACCAGACCCACACTGGAGAATCATTAATCATTTATTTTCCTTTGTCTTCTTTGCCGTTTGTTATTCTAAGAGGGAGAATTTGTGTCTCGCAAGCTTTCCGCTGTGCGTTGTGAACGGCATATTCGAGGTTAAGATATCATTCTGGTTTCTGTCCAGCGAGCAACCGAGTTTAATAGCCCTCACAGAGACCGCAGGCGGAGTGGAGGTCGGCCGCAACATCCTCACACGAGGTGGGGAATTCTCCAAGTCGATGAAAGAGCTCAGAAAAATCAGGCTTCTGAGGTTATATACTGCTTCACTTCATGCCTTCGGTTTCTTCCCTATAGGCCGAGGCGCCCCCCGCTCTTACACAGCCATATATTCCTCCTCCTGCTTCTCCAGCCCCGTTTGAAGAAGAAGGATCTCTTTAATAAAGGCTTTCTCTGTTGGATGCTGTATGTTTCCTTCCAGTGCTCATGCCACAGGGGATGTGTGCTGCCACGCACCTGCTACTCAGGATTAATGTGGTCCCACTTGCCAGCGAGGGGCTGGTACAGTTAGTGGGGGAACGTGACCCACTATGACGGGTGAATGCTGATGCAAATCACAATAAGCTTGTCTGACACTGACGACAACGTGTGAGAGTCTATTTCGGCTCAGAGAGGCAATGTAATAGTCTACGGTTACATGTGCACGTTCCTTATCCCACTTATGAGGAAGTAAGGCAATATACATGTGTGTAGATTGTATATTTTAATTAAATATACGTGTCAAGACCTGGTGGCGTTTCAATCAACGAACCGGGCTAATGCACCGAGCGTCTCTGTGACAGGTGATGCGCTCTTTTATTACGCTGACGCGGATCTCGTTAATGGAGTGTCATGTAACCCTGCAGTGAACTGCGTGTGATATTTTAGCTGACTAACGCACACATTAAGGAGGACGGGATTCCCTGACGGTGCCTGCAACAGATCTCTATCAGGATACACACACACGAGCCAGGGCACAGAGATGGGATATCTCCGTTTCAGTCACGTCCAAATTGCAATAGCTGGAATGAGTTTCCGCCAGTTTCCTATCGTTGTTATTTGGAGTAGACAGAGAGGATAGGGAGAAAAGCCCAGCGAGAGATATGGAGGCCTTGCTTTGCTACCTTTGCGGTTCTTTTTTCAATTTGTTTTGTTATTTGGACTTTCGTTATAGAAAAGAAAAGCGATCGGAAACTAGATGACAACAGTAACAAAAAGACACTTTGGGATTAGCAGTCAAACAGTCTGACCCCTCGAGATGATTCGAAAATGACAGCTGGAGCACGTTTTGAAGCATGTGCACGTGGGGCTTGTGAGGGGGCTGCAGTGCTGCTTACTCATGGGACCCCAGCTTGTGTGTTTCCTTGGCATCTGTGGGGGGTATTCAGCAAAAAATTGTGTTTGCTCGTGGCTACAGGCCGATAGATTTGGAAGGATGTCGCCCCTCTGCAAGTGAGAAAGGTCACCTGCTGCTTCAAACCTCGTTCACCCTGAAGGAGAGCAGCCCTTTTAGACCAACGCAGAGGAAAAAGCGAAGGAAATAGGGCAGAACAATGTGCCCACTGGGTCATGTTCCCTTTAGGCCCAGTTCTGTTAGCGAAATGTAAAACTAGGGATGCATACATATGTACACATCATATATAATCGTGTGTGTGTGTGTATGCAGCACTTTATATAACTCGTATATGAGTCTGTGCTTTATATTTATTTAAGTGTAAAGAAGGACTCAACCCGACCAAATGTTGAGTTTATCTTCTGGTGCTGCACTTATCACTCACCCCTGTGGCCTCTATACTCGGCACACAGACGCAGCTGAGCGCTGACAGAATCCATGTATAGAAACACTACCCAGTAGGCTTTTCTCTGATTTGTTTGTTTGATTTGATGGGCTGATCAGCTGCTAACTAAGCAATAAGAAGTCTGAAGTAGCCTATTCCCTGCGAGGGGAGTTGGGAACGGCAGTATTTGAAGTGATGGGGAATGGGAGTATTTGAAGTGATGCAGTGAAAGCATGTTGATGTTTCTCACGCCAGCCTGAATTTTATGTTTTCGTTTGGAAACACAAATGAAAGGTAGTTTTGAAGGTTTAGAAACTGGGAATTGCATATGCTGTAAAACCTGGCATTCAATCCCAGTGTGACACTCCGCAGTTAAGTGGAAAATACTGGGTATCAGTTCAGCCTGGCAAATGTCTGCTAAGAGATGATGATGATGATTAATTGGATATATATTATTGTATGGTCTTATGCTGGTTAATATCAGTGATAGTTTGCAAATGAAGCAGTAGTAGTGCTGTATAGTTTAGGTTAGGAGTTGTGTGCATAGGAATAGTATGTCAAATTAAGTAAGTTAGCAGTTGTACTATAATAGCAGGTATGCAAGAATATGTAAGTATTATTATTATTATTATTATTATTGGTCATACAATGGAAATAGTTCCAAGAAGCTGTTTTTACACCATGTCACCTCTATAATATGGAATAACAAGCCCAATGAGAAAAAGACAAAGTGCGGTAGAAGACAACTTAATGTGTCATAAGAGAATTAAAAATGTCATATGGAACCGTGGGCCAAATATACAGTAAGGCTTAGTGTGTTATAGCATGGTAAACATGTTGTAAAGTATAATTTACCATGGCAAAAATATTAACTTGGTGAAACACCGGTCGATCCCGTTGATCTTTTTCAAGGTGCTGTGAGAAGTAATGGTGCGTTAAAAACAACGAGCTTGGATTAAACCTTTGTCCATTTCTGTTCTGTTCCACGTTCACTCCTCTCATCCAAAATGAGAGGAACCGGATACGTGCTGCTGATTGATTTGGACGACCTGCAGGCGTTTCAATGTCCAGTACAGTAAACCCTGAAAGTCAGAGGTCAGCGGGGGTTGTTATATACAGTACATGCTGCTATAGTCTCACCGTCATACGTTTACAGACTTGCATTAGTCAGATAGTTCTTAGAAAGCGGCACTGTCAGGACGGTTCGGTACGTTGGCATTGTGAAGATGTTTTGAATTCAGTATTATTCTATAATTAAGGGGGTTTAAATTAATGTCCACATTCACAAAAGCGTGTCCACAACCCAACCATCCGCAGTCTCCATAATGAGAAACGTGCATTAGCTGCAGCATCGCTAAACAAACAGAAAGCATCATGGATGGCTGAACACGATGGACTGCTGCTCGAACTTTAAGGTGTTGTAACTAAGGCTAAGGACCCTTCTGTCACATATCTGCCTTGTTATAGATTGGTGAGCACAGAAGGCATTGCTAATGTATGATCCTCCGGACTCCCCCATGCATGCCGAGGTAATGGTCATGAGCACAAACACTGTCAGCTCGGAGAAGCCGGGCCTTGTGTCGCATGAGAGACGGCACTCTTTCAGTAAATCCATTCGTGTGAATGCTCACTGTAAGCCACCGAGACAACTGGATGTGTTCCCTGCCTAGATGCCTGCACACGATGTGAAAATGTAATCTCCCAGCTGCCTCGCCACTCTCCTGTGTGCTCCGCCGGGTCCCCGTCCAAAACACAACCGACACTCAGAGGACGGGAAAACGCCTTGATGCCAGGAAGTAAAGTTTCACAGATGCTCGAAAGCCCGGGAGTGAAAAATGGGTTCTTCTAAGGAAAACTATTATTTCACAGCATCGCGTAGGAGACGGCTGTGTCTGTGATCAGTGACTGACAGCGTGTGACTGTGTTACAGATAGAGGAGATGTGCTGAGGAGCATTCGTTATCAGCGGAGCTCCTCAAAAAATCTCCCAGCAATTTGGTTTGAGCGGCGGTATTGTGTAACACTTTGATCTTGACATCTTTTATTAGTCGCACATCAAGAGTGTCTTTATCAGAAAACTCGTGTCTCAACAGCTCTCTCGCTGCCTGTTAATCTATTTTATAATGGACCAATCTGCAGTTATATATTTTGCTCATTTTAACACTTGATTTTAAAACGCGTTTATCCGACACCTCGATATTTAAGGGGAAAATCAAGATCTCATATAAATAATTATTACAAAAAGTTGCTGTGGTTGTATTTAAACTCTCTGAGGAAGGCAGGTGGTTTGTGCCACTCAGATCCTCGTTTTGGGTTACATCCCCCGGACAACCCAGGTGCTCTGTTATTCTGAGAACAATGGCCTTGTGGCATTTCAATAATAAAGGAGGAGGATAAAGTGAACCAACTGCTTACTGATATCCTATACCTAAACACTGGTACATTGTGAATGTGAACAGGATATCAACATGTTATAATGTCTTCCACAGCCCGTGAGAGGTCACACTTGGAGACATTGATGATATCATTCCTTAATTTAAGAGGCTGCACTTTAGGATGGTTTGTAAAATGAGAATTAGCATCGTGTTATTGTACCGTGCCTCTATACCTCTCAGATTTCTCAGATTTGGGAATATAAGCACTTTACATTTGCATACACAAATATTCCCTGCTTTATTTTTAATTTGTAAGTGTTTGTTGGCAAGTCTAGTAAGTCTGACTCTCGTTTCCTTTGAGACAGAGGTTCAGAGAGAATTATATATTTACAGTAACTACAATGAGGATATTCAGGCCACGGACACAGCCGGCTCTTCTCCTGTCTCCAGGAGGGATAACCAGGTTTAGATAAATGTCACAAAAATAAATTTCCTCTCTTTTGACATTCGTGTCTTTGTGGTTCAGTTGTCACTCCAGTGACACCCCCAAAGTGCATCGTCTTGCCTTTGTCTTAGCCAGTGGCCAACACTTCTGCTTTCTGCTTTTATTTCTCTAATAATTCAAAGGATTCCCAAAATAATAAGAAATAAAACTTCACCTTTGTGATCCCTGGCTTTCTACTGTGCTCTATTGATGTAAATTGAAGAAAGCTTTATGTCTCCTCGAGTTAGCAGAGAGCTGTCTGGTCCTGCTTTCTCTCCAGCTGTCAAAACCATGAACGGCCCGAGATCCTTTAATGTGGGATGAGTTCAAAATCCTGTTATGTAGGTCCCCTGTTGTTATGGAACCTGAATTTCACGTGGATGCATTGCTAGATATACATTTGTGTGTGTGCGTGTGTGCTTGTTTTTGTTTATCTACTTGTTTCAGCAAAGAAATCAAGTCCATTGATACCAAACCTCATTGAGAAAGGTTTCCTACAAGATTAATTTGTTGTTTTGTTGCATCACAGGGACAATAAAAGAAAGAAAACACCTCTAATGGCAAAACAAATAAATAAATAATAAAATAATGACAAGAACGGTCCGTGCTCAAAACCAAAATTAATCTGCATTTAATCTCCTTTTTAGGAACATATTTGAAGAAAGCAGCTACACTAGCAAGTAGAAAAACTGACATATTTTGCCCGTAGGCTTCTCCAGTGTTTACAGGTGATGAGAAAGCAAATGATTTAATATTTCATAATCCTCTGTGAAACATTTACGAACAGCTAAGCTACTAATCGTGTAGTTTCCATTAGAGACACTGATGCCTGACAGCCAATAAGGAAGACATATGGTGAAGGCGCTGGATATCTCCAGGAGTAACTTCTCCTGCTCATTTCCAGGTGTCTCCTGAGGTCAGCTGATGGTAGATTCGTCACGGCTGCTCCTAATGTTCGATATATTGACTGGAGTCAGGTCCCTTTGGAACATTATTCAGGGCCATCTCGGAAGACCTGCGTTGAGTGCAGCGAGGTCGACGTCATGAGTGTTCCTTTTCATTCCCCACATCCTGACAAGATTTTAATCGGTCAAACTCTCATCCAAGATGCCACCTTGCGCTTATCCTGCAGGAGTTTGTCCCCCAGGCGGCTGTCAGTGAAAGGTCTGTCTCCGGCCTGCGAGGAGATGTCAGCACCTCTGGGTACTGTTTCTGCAGCCACGGCGAAAGACAAAGACAGTGTCCTCAAGGACACGAACTCCCCTGACCTGAGTGCAAGCTGACATCCCCGAAGTAGTGGCTCTGGAAACATAACTTGTACATACAGTGAGGGAAAAAAGTATTTGATCCCCTGTTGATTTTGTACGTTTGCCCACTGACAAAGAAATGATCAGTCTATAATTTTAATGGTAGGTGTATTTTAACAGTGAGAGACAGAATAACAACAAAAACATCCAGAAAAACGCATTTCAAAAAAGTTATACATTGATTTGCATGTTAATGAGAGAAATAAGTATTTGACCACTTCGACTTAGTACTTGGTGGCAAAACCCTTGTTGGCAATCACAGAGGTCAGACGTTTCTTGTAGTTGGCCACCAGGTTTGCACACATCTCAGGAGGGATTTTGTCCCACTCCTCTTTGCAGATCCTCTCCAAGTCATTAAGGTTTCGAGGCTGACGTTTGGCAACTCGAACCTTCAGCTCCCTCCACAGATTTTCTATGGGATTAAGGTCTGGAGACTGGCTAGGCCACTCCAGGACCTTAATGTGCTTCTTCTTGAGCCACTGCTTTGTTGCCTTGGCCGTGTGTTTTGGGTCATTGTCATGCTGGAATAACCATCCACGACCCATTTTCAATGCCCTGGCTGAGAGAAGGAGGTTCTCACCCAAGATTTGACGGTACATGGCCCCGTCCATCGTCCCTTTGATGCGGTGCAGTTGTCCTGTCCCCTTAGCAGAAAAACACCCCCAAAGCATAATGTTTCCACCTCCATGTTTGACGGTGGGGATGGTGTTCTTGGGGTCATTTCTCCTCCTCCAAACACGTGAGTTGAGTTGATGCCAAAGAGCTTGATTTTGGTCTCATCTGACCACAACACTTTCACCCAGTTCTCCTCTGAATCATTCAGATGTTGGCAAACTTCAGACGGGCCTGTACATGTGCTTTCTTGAGCAGGGGGACCTTGCGGGCGCTGCAGGATTTCAGTCCTTCACGGCGTAGTGTGTTACCAATTGTTTTCTTGG
The DNA here is from genome assembly GCF_036373705.1 of Amia ocellicauda. Lineage (NCBI taxonomy): Eukaryota > Metazoa > Chordata > Actinopteri > Amiiformes > Amiidae > Amia > Amia ocellicauda. The sequence goes on along the minus strand of NC_089868.1, from coordinate 24,149,930 downwards.
TGACTATGGTCCCAGCTGCCTTGAGATCATTAACAAGATCCTCCTGTGTAGTTCTGGGCTGATTCCTCACTGTTCTCATGATCATTGAAACTCCACGAGGTGAGATCTTGCATGGAGCCCCAGACCGAGGGAGACTGACAGTTATTTTGTGTTTCTTCCATTTGTGAATAATCGCACCAACTGTTGTCACCTTCTCACCAAGCTGCTTGGCGATGGTCTTGTAGCCCATTCCAGCCTTGTGTAGGTCTACAATCTTGTCCCTGACATCCTTGGACAGCTCTTTGGTCTTGGCAATGGTGGAGAGTTTGGAATCTGATTGATTGATTGTTCTGTGGACAGGTGTCTTTTATACAGGTAACGAGCTGAGATTAGGAGCACTCCCTTTAAGAGAGTCTCAGCTCGTTACCTGTATAAAAGACACCTGGGAGCCAGAAATCTTGCTGATTGATAGGGGATCAAATACTTATTTCCCTCATTAACATGCAAATCAATGTATAACTTTTTTGAAATGTGTTTTTCTGGATTTTTTTGCTGTTATTTTGTCTCTCACTGTTAAAATACACCTACCATTAAAATGATAGACTGATCATTTCTTTGTCAGTGGGCAAACGTACAAAATCAGCAGGGGATCAAATACTTTTTTCCCTCACTGTATATGTGAAGTATAGAAATACATGTTTCCCGAATAGCCAGAGCAACAAGTGCAGGAGTGGTGTGTTCGGAGCTTCCCTGCATGCTCTTTAAAGTGACATAATCCAGTCATCAACTCTTTATCAACAAACAGGATCTCAGATCATTTATTCAGTTTGAATTGCCGCAGAGACATATTAATCGCAGCCCGGCAGTCTGACTTTAATTGTGCAGCATTCCCAAGGGGTCCGCGAAGACGACGGCTCTACTAATAAGAGATCCGGAGAGTTGAGGTGGGATTGGCAGGAGTGCGCTGCTCCATTTTGCGGCTAATTGGGACTGTATTAAGAGCTTTTGTAGTTCTTGTAGTATTTAGCATACTTCCATCGCATCAAGTCTGAACTGCTTAAGGTGATCATAGTTGTATCTAGATGCCTCATGAACAACAGTGCAATTATTAACCCTTTCTTTCTTTGGCATTATTTGATTTTAACTCTGTAGATAATGGGTTAATGAGATCATGCACGTGAATCTTAGTTTTGTGCCCATTCTTCTACTGATGCATGGCCAGTACATGCTTGTTTGGTTGCTGTGCAACTTGAATAATTATATGACTATAATATGACTACAGATGTTGAAAACATTCGTCTGTGTGTTTAGAGGTCTTGAAATGTACATTTATTCCATTACTTTTATCACACCCTGCGATACTCCACTCACCTGAAACCTTTCCTGTTATTGCTCTGAGATTTATACTGCTGAAGTGATTTAAACATTCATGATATGGGATTTGATTTGGTATTTTCAGCTTAGGATGACCTTACTTGGAATACGAATAGAAAGTCAGTTTAAATGATGATATATATATATATATATATATATATATATATATATGTAGTGAGAGCGAGAGAGAGTATATATTTGATTTTAAGGAGGTCTCACACTCTGCCTTGACGCTTCAAAATTGCTTTTTTGAAGTCTAGTAATTTTAGACTCTTACGGAAGTACGTGGACAGAAGATACCGGCCTCCGCGTAATGAAGCCCCAGCAGACTTACTGTACATTTTAATCAGTTGATTTTCAACACCGAAATCTGAATCTCTTTCCACATAATCATAATAAATGTTCTCTGTTGCTGTTTAAATTTCAATCACTCCGCAATAATGAGTTTCCTAGAACCCGGTTTCATTTAAATTCTGTTAATGTAAAGCACGGTCTCCTGAGAATAAGAATTGGAATGATTAATCATTTATTCTGAAGCTTTGTTATTAAAATAACTATTAATTAAGTCCATTGGACAATGTTTCTACAAAATAAACTGATTTATCCCACTGCAAGACTGCCCCCTAATGAACCTTCAGTTAGAAACCACAGACCTGCACTAATTGAAGATAAACTTTGAATTCTGCTAAACAAAAGCATATAAGGTGTTCTTGAGATGCAGCATTGGAGTTGTATAATAAAATCCAATAATGTAATTAACTGTAATCAGCAGAGACAATGTTGCAAAACACTCAATCATTTGATTAATTTGCAGAAACAATAAGTAACTGTTGTAGCTGTAATGCAGTCATATGGATGCAGAGGCACAGCCAATCCTAAATGTTTGTTGTATGTTGTCTGTTCGCCCAATCTTTGTACACAGATAAACAGAGTAAGACAATTATACATACTTGTGGAAAGTCATGTTTTCTCTTCCCTGCACTGTAAACACTGTCTAATTACAGAACTCTTTGCGGATAAATGTTTGTGCTGCTCATACTTTGCTCAGCATGTGCAAACGTTTGTGTAGCTATTGTACACCAAGGACCAAAGCATGTGTGTTTCTCTTAGGTTGTTTATTTGGTTGTTTACAGTTTATAATTTAGTTTGGCAGCGTTACAAATGGATCACTGTGAGATGACAGATATGTAAAATCTGTGTGTCTTGCATTTTACAGATCAGTGTTCACCGTGTCATCTGCAAGACTAATGTACTCCCCGACCACTCTATTAAAATGAAAATGGTACCCACCCATAACCAACACTGAGGCCTCTAGTGGGCTGACAGGTCGCAGGAACCAGGGGTGAGCCAGGGAAACATGCTGTTCTGTACAAGTGCAAATGAAGCAATCAGGTGCTGCCACCACCTCAGTGCCCCCCCACTCAGAGATGTATAGTCCTTGAGCATGGAAACGAAGCAAAACTCAATTAAGCAGAACCCCCTCGCTGGCTTCAGCTGCTAAATGAGTTTGCAAGAATGATAAATATGCTCGACGGGGCAGAGAGACGGAGCACCACTTCATTTTCTGGCCCACTATTGTTCTCACGATGCAGACAACCTATTAAGTGTGACGTCACATGACAGACCATAATTAAACCATTTAGGGCATTCATATCATAACAATGTTCTCATCTATCTATCTGTATGTCTGTCTGTATCTATTTATCTATCTATATATTTAAGTATATTATTTTGTCTATGCAAGACTTTTGTCTCTGAACTTCTGAACCCGATGACAGGAACTTCGGAATTTAGATTACCTGTTAAATCGGTCACACGAAACAAAACGTTTCCTGGAATGTAGGTGTATTCCAGCGAAAGACAAAGGTAGGTAAAGGTTTTGGTTATCCCCTTAATTGGGTGGATTAAAAATGTATCAGATAAACATTTGCTGATACCGGGGGGCAAACAGCTGAGTCTGGTAGTTTAGTGTCAGTGTGCAGTGAGAAACATCACACAAAAAAGATGGATTTGTCATGAGAATTTAAATGAGCACAAAACCCATAGGTTTGGAGAAAACGGGTCATTTGGAATTAACAACCTTCTTTCGACAAATCCCTACAAGGTACTTTATTTTATTTTATAAATGAACTCGATGGGAATTGTAATCCTTCATGGTTAACTTTTACAAGAGCTGCCTTCTAATGCGATGCAGGATAATTCTTCTTAATGTATTTCTGTGCGCTCCGCTGCAGTGTCAGTGCGTAACAGCAGTTGACTGTTATTATTTGGCCCTTGAGTCACTGTGGAGTTGGATTTGTGTTTTCTGTGTTTCGTAAAGTTCCAGTTGTTTACAGGGGAGTGTGCGGCACAATCCTGCGCTAGGAGTTCAACTCACGTTTACCAGAATAAGTATTTTTCGATAAACGGTTCTCGACCACAGAACCAAACGGACACGCGAAGCCAGCTGCGGCTACACAACAACATCACGTGGTTTCATGACAACAGCTTACATCTGAATTTCTTCCAAGGCTTTCGGGAGACGCGTGGCAGTCAATCGATCGGTGACATTCAGTGAGCCGGGTTTTTTGCCTTCCCCCCCTCTTGTCAACTTTCAAACTTCCATTTAGTTCATGTTGTTTCCTCACGGCTCAAGGGGGACCATCTGATTCATGATAGATGAAGACTGAGCAGTTGCCCCCCGGCCACACAGGCCTCGCAGGCCAGCTTCCCATCCATCACTTGTCACCCGATGATGCCGACTTTAAAATAAACTCTTGTAGCCATCTTATCAAAATGAGATCTGAAGGATTGTTGAGGGCATAATTTCAAAGTACATATCCTTGAAGACAGGGGTTTACCTCCAGGAGTGCTTAGTATAGCAATGCATGTTCTTTCCCTCATCCTTTATGTCTGTCTAGTGATAGTGATGGATTGAAGAGATCCCAAATGGGACGACAAGAAAAACAAAAGTTTTGAATAATTTTCCTTCCGATAATTCCCAGCAACACTCTGCTTGAAGCTGCAGAGTTAGTCATTAATCTCACTGTAAATTTGAGATAAATTAATTGCGGATTAAATTTCACAGCTACACTCATCCCTCCTCCAACCCCCCCCACCCCCCGCTATCCAAATATCATTACTTTCCTTTACTTACCCTGTCTGTTAGAGTCACTTCCACACTTATCCTCACTGACATGGCACAGGCCAAAGAGGACACGATGCTAAGAGAACGGGAAAACAGGAATATTAATTTATTTAAGTAGTAACTCTACTAGATCTAGGAATATTTTGAAATAAAACTATTTAGGTGTTTACCTTCACTCCAGGAGGCTTTCTGGCTACTCTGATGAGCTGCGATCACTGTTGGAATATTTTATCATATTTATGTTATCTCTCTGGGCCAAACTATACCCTTAATAATATCATAACGGAGGCCTTCAGACTGCGTTTTCCCCAATTCTGCTCGGACTCTTCCTAGGGGCTGAGGGTTGTCTCTGGCGCTGGAGATAACCTAATGGGAATATGTACCTGTCTCCAAATTTTACCCCTTCTCCCATATATTTAACTAATTTAAAAGTATTTATTTATTGTATGCAGAGGAGAGAGAGAAATTGCTGTTGGTAAATTTCCAGTCGGGTGTACGGTTTGATTTCCCTATCCTGTATTGTTCCAGCGAATTTGACTACCAGATGGAGTTGATTGATGATTGACAGTCTTGTAATTCAGCAGCAAGCTATTTCTTCCACCAAGAGATAGAAAACCACCGACTTATTTTCCGTTCTCATTTACACTTTCGGAAAACCAGTTTCTGAAACAATTTTGTCGCCGCCGCTGCCGTCTGCAACCTGAAATGTGAGAACTTTTAAATAGCTGCTCAGCCAATGAAAAATGTAATTTGCAGTCCAGCAAATTCAATGGCATAACATTAATAAGTTATAGGCACATTATACTCCGCCAAAATAGATATAATTAGAATAGAGTTTTCTAAAGAAAGCCTTAAATCTGTCATTTCCTGCCACAGATTCTCGAAATACTGTTTTAATGTTTTTGGAAATCTTTGTGAACGGTATTGAGGTTAAAAAAACTGTGTGGTCTCTGCCTGTTGGATGAAGAAATTAATTGAAAAAGTGAGTCTCTGCCCTTGCTGCTGTATTTCCTCTCCGCGTTACTTGCTGAGGATTTTGTTTCTGTAAAAGGAGAGATGCTCCAAATTATTTTTAAATCCTTAAAGCGTTTTCTGAATGTTTGAATGCTTAAGAAATTAATATCCCAACGCCTCTCTCTACCTATCCCTTTCCTGTTGGATGCGGTGTCTGTTTGGGCGCCACGGTGCATGCCGGACGGTCCTCGGGGGTGTCCGGGAATGCAGGGACTGGTGGACCATGTGTAGGATGTGCCGAGACCTTGTTGCCATGGCAGCTGTTTTCCTCCTCAAATTGGATTATCCTCTCTTCTGCACAAAGAGTCAGTGTGTCGGACAGAATAAATTATACAGCGGCTAATTCACCCACTGAAAGGGGTTTAACCTTTGATCCAGTCATCCAGAGGGACTTACCCTGCCACGCTAAGCCGTCTGGATTGTATCTGAAGGGCTGAAGTGCCGGCCCAGGGTGTTCGTTCCGGCCCCCGCTTCAGGAAACGGAGAGATGCCCCGTTGTCCTTGTTCGGTTATAATAACAAGCGCATCTTGGTAGCAGCTTTGGAGCTGTATTTATTGATCTAATTGTTTGTTTGTTTCTGTGGCGCACCCTGCAGATTCGCCTTGTTCTCACTTGGCTCACTGTCAACAAAATAACTGAAAAAACGAAAAAAAAAACTTTGTTGTTTTTCTTAGAAGGATGAACCTCACAGAAGGAGACAGGAAGGCTGTAGAGAAACTTCTATGGAAAAGATATGGAGAGGGAAATGGTAACATTGTCTGGATGAGGTGGGGGGTATCTAGTCATACTTTGTGATGAGAGATGGCTCCCTTTGTATTTAACAATATACCTGTTCTCTAGGGCAAATGAGCTGTATTTATCAAATAGCTTCTTCCCTGTTTAGTTATTACTATGTAAACAAAAGTAAAATGTGGCTGATAACAAAATCGTAGCAAAGACTGTTGACTTTATTTTACTTATTTGCTGTTAAACTGATTGCTTAACTGACTGGATGTTTACAGATGTTGTAATTGGCTCCAAGCTAAAAGACGGGCAACACAGGGATGGGAGAGAGAAAATGAAATAAAAGAGAAAGTCTTCAGGTGTTTTCCTGTAGGTGCAAACATCGCGGTGCTGTTCTGTGCCGGACCGGCCACCCCCTGCCCCCCGGCCGCCCTGCCGCAGCGACGGAGGCGTTAAAGCCACCGACACTGGCGTCCTCCGGGGCTCCTGGCAGCAGCGGGGGCTTTGTTTTCTCTTTAGAGGAGACAATGGCGCTGGTTCACGGCGTGCTTGTACTGTTAATGATATCTGGATTCAGGGGGTTTATTGATGACCAGATTGAGCCGATTTAGGATTCTCAAACAACGAGGACAGAAGGGAAAAATCGTAAAAGAAATCATCTGGGGGGGAAATGTCAATCTGTCGTGATGAATTTCTGATGGCACTAGAGGCAGGGGTTAGGAACAGGGTTTGATCTGAGGCTGCTGTCTAACGTTGAGCCAGAGTCCACGTGATTGGTGTCTGTTTTCCATTTTCTTGCAACACCCAGCACAGGGAATAACAAACACGCCGATACAGGGGCAGCTATTTCCTGCGTTTGTTGTTGTCGTCCCCCTAAATTTATAGTGGTTTTAACGGCAAACTACTTTAGTTGAGAAATGCAATCGGATTCACTCCACTGTGTCGCTGTAATGAATGTATGCGTAATGTGTTGCGCGGGGGTGGCGGACATGAGCAGTTAATAGTTCTTCTAAAGTTTTAATATTCAGGCCCTCCCGTGGAGCTTCTGAATTGGTGGCTCAGTCTGATATAAAGTGTGTATTAAAAAGTGCTTTCTCTGCTTTATGACGGCTGTAAAACCCCATTGTTCCGTCTGTGTTTCAGTGTTTACCAGCCAGTGTGTGGACACAGCCAGGAGAGGCCCTGCATCACGTTTTAAAGCCACCGAGTCATTCATCGATATTTTGATGAGAAAGCGCCATTTATGTACAGAGGTGTGGATTTTGTTGTTGTTGGTTTTGTTTGGGTTTTTTAAAAGAGAAAGATGCTTGCCAAATATTGCCAGCTATCAGTCCAGCCAGCCTTCAGTCGTTCCCTTCCTCCGGTGTCGGTTGGGAGACAGTGCTATGTGTCCGTGCATGATAAACGCACGACCTGCTGCTTAGATTAACTGTTTAAGTCAGAAAGACTTTGCTTCCCCAGCTACCCAGCTTCCTCACTTCAGATCGCATTTCGCTGATGCTCCTCTGGGCCGCGGCCGCTGTGTCGGCTTTTAGTCGTCCGTGCTGCCTAAGTAGCTGCCTGATTTAAAGTGTCTTGCAGGAGCTGAAAGTTTCTCCTCCTACCAGTGCAGTGCTAGAACTTTTCTTCTGTTTCACTGAACTCCACCCAACCGAGCAATCGCTCATCCTCCTATCGGCGTGAAGAACAGAGTAGAGAATAGAAGGGACAGGGGCGATGTTGTGGTATTGTATACAGTAAGTTCACAAACTAAACCCGATTAATTATGGGCAGATAACCTTTAAACCGAGGCGATTTACTCATGTGTAATTGTTTCCATTAAAACTTTCAATCATGGAGAAAATGTTCCCCGTGGGCTGGATGTGCATTATCGCAATCGCTTTTTCATTGCACAGTAATAAGATGTACAAGCGTGCGTTCCCACACTGCCATCACACAGTGGAGAGGCAGATATCTGTGCAGTCCTCTCTACCAATCAGTTTCTCCCAAGTTTGGTCTGACGTGCTATTATTTGTAGAAATTGTGATTTAATAGAGTTATAATTGATTAATTATTTTGTCTTTGTTCGCCACAAGGCTAGACTTTCTTTCTTGCTAAAGATATTGTAACCGTTTCAAACTGTGGGGGTTCCCAGACACAGAAAGCATGAAACATCTCTTATATATAAGGTACCACTCTTGCACTGTGTTTACAAAGACTATAGGCTGAGACCCAAGACACAGACTGAGGGACAGATGAAGGTTAACAGAGGAGGGAACAGGGGACAGAGGACACTACACTGACCCTTAGACTATTTACATCCCTGCTCCCCTCGCCATTGTCTCCTGTGTCCACCAGTTGTTAAGGCGGGGGGTCCACTCCCAGCATGCAACTGTCGCCAACATGTTAATGCCAGTGAGAAACCACCAGCAGAGGGCGTTACAATATATTGATTCAAAGGAGACATGGGGCTTTCATTTCAAAATTGTCTTGGGGGGGACATTCAGTGAAACTGTATCCCCGATTCATGTAGAATGTATGGGCTACCACATAATGTGAGAGAGTCCAACACATATTTGCATGTTGTTATGATATTGGGCGCCTTGTTAAGTTTTACCTCCAGAGAGGAAGGTCATCTTTTAACTGCCAGCTGTCATCCAAAGCTTTCAAGAGCTTCTGGGAAGAGAAAGGCATCTAATAAAAGTAATGTCCGTCCTCCAACAGTGAGAGAAGTAATATATGAGCTGATGGGACAGCATGTCAAAATGTGTTTCGATGCCGGGGCTGTAAAAAGTCCATAGAACCATTTTCCAGCTGCCATTTTTTCACCTGGGATCATCCCATGACAACATGAGAACCTAAATTAGGTGGCGTTCCCAGCAAAGACAACTTGCATCACTCTTTTCACCATAGTTCAAAACCAAATCTATATAAGCTACATTGTACCATTTATGCCCATCTGTAGGCTTTATTTTCTGTGTTCTTGTATTCTGATTTATCGTTCAGTTCAGTGTGTTCAGCTACATTGATCTTCTCAGATGATCATGATCGATCTATTTTTGATCGAGTGTCAAATCAAACAGAATCAAACTCCTTCGAATTTCAAAACTGATGCACCCTCATCATAAGACAACTGGTTTGCAATAGCCATGCAGACTTGGAGATGAGAAGTTCGGGCTCGTACTGTGAAATCAGAAGAGTGTTCCAACCGCCTGCGCCAGGAGGCCAGTCTTTTTCCCGTAGCGGGTTTCACTCTCAGTGGTGGGACCTGCAAACGCTACATATGTATGTATGTATTCATTTAAAATCCTTGCTGTTATCTCCGTTTCTTTACTGTGAAAAAGCTGACCACGAAGCTGCAGCTGGAGTCTCTGAAAAGGGAAATGTTATACATTTTAAATGCCTTCTATTTTAACCAAAGGGACTCGCAGTATTTGTTGTCAACCTGTAATTTAAAAGCGGCTGGAACCCAAAGAGTTCACAGCAGGCGGCCGCACATGTGTGACAGTTAACAAATCAGACAACAGGGAGAAAACTTCCCCTTCAATGCAGCTATTTTATTTTAAAAACAATGCCCTGTGCTAGGAGCAATAATAATAATCATCATCATCATCGTTACCACCATAATCGTACTGTAGAATATTGCACATAAAGGGATGATTCCAGGAAGGGATTTATCTGTAGTCTCCAATAAATGTAAAACAAGGACTAAGAGGCATTTACCTTTATTTGATCTGTCTCATACATAATAAAACACGAGCGGCCAACTGATCTCTTTGTGCGAAAATGACAGAAAGGTATCTGGACAGGCATCGGTTGAATCTATTTTTGTAAGACTTCTCAGCTTTATTCATGAATCCAGTTCTTGAAATAGATTGTTCTGACAGCGGCAGATTAATGAAAGTTAATTCAAAGCAGAGAGGGCCGCTTTGAATACCTTGGCGCTGACGCGAACATCGTTATTCACCTCCTATCTAACCGGTGAAATGTTATGTAATGTGTTTTGTGTGTGTGTGTGTGTGTGTGAGTAGATAAATCATAAAATTAATGGCCGAGAAAAGAAGGAGGTATAAATTAAAATGTTCAGTTGTGTTTTGTACATAAACAAGATGCCAGCCTTGTTTATTTTCCTCCTCAGAGGTTGTTTGTGAAGAAGCAGAAACGTTGCCAAACTTCTGTCTCGTCGTCTTATCTCCCGAGTTCTGATGAAGATCAAATATGTCTTTCTCTGCTTGTATATCAAAAGTAATCCAGTTGTGTAAGGTGCAGAGGAACTATATTAGCATTGTGGTGATGCTGGGGTGGAGGTGTTTGCTGTGGGGTGGGGTGGGGGTGACCAATCCCTCATTTGAATGGTTTGAGTCGCGTGGAAAATCCATTTAAGACAGAATATGCTGAAAAAAAGTGGTTTATGTGGATGATATATTGGTTGTAGGCCTAGTTTTCTCTGGGAAATGCAATGAAAAAGAATGCATTTGCCTCTGGTAATGTGAATCTCAGGCTGGTAGACAACGTTCACATTGGGCCTGAGAAATCCTTGGGCTTGTGTTGGCGAAGAAGAGGCAGAGGGACGATATAGCGAGTGTTTTTTGTTGAATCCGAGGACTAGTATTTCTCCATTTTTCTCCATCGCTCTAGTTGAGAAATAATGCAAATTACATTCCATTTTCTTTTAAGATACAAATAACAAATCAAAGGACAGGAGTAAGACGGTGCTGTTGCGATTTGTAAGTAATTACCTGAGATGAAACGAGAAGGTTAGGCTGGCAGATGCTGCAGTCTGTGGGAGTATCGTCCTACATCCGGGAACCATTCAACGTGCCATACGAGAACGAAGGCCTCAGATCTAGAGCCACCGTTTGATTTGTGTCACGTGTGTTTGTGTTCCACTACTGAAGAACAGATGTGAGCTATGTAAACGCGCACTTAACCAAAGCCCTGCGTCCCCCCTCATATAAAATACTGTTTATTAGGTTAGTATTTTACATTTCTTAAAATGAAACAATTCCAATTTTAATACTTATGATTAAAATAATTTAAAATATCAGTTCTTAAAATCACTTAAAATTTTTTAAAATCTTTGTGATTTTTAACAAAACTAAAACAATTAACTTTAAAATAAACGTGCTCAAATCAAATAAACAAAACGTGATAAAAGCAAAAACTGCACACCAACAAAAGAGTCAAATACATTGAAAATAACTGAAAATGCATTAAACAAAATAAAGAAACAATTAAAAAGGAAAAATAAAAAACAAACAAAAAAAGTCTAATGCATTTTAAATTAAACCCAAAAACGGTCAATGTATTTGACAACAAAATATAACAAAATATAACAAAACTATACCAAAAAAGCCCTAAACAATGTGATTTAAAAACAACTAAATCTTTAAAAACAATTAAGATTCGTTTTTTTAAATTCTTTTTAAAACAGTCATCCGTAAAATCTTTAATAGATCTTGGACTCGGGCTCCAGCAGGGGGAACTAACCGTCCCCGGAGGTGGGTCCCATCATGGGATCCTGAGCTCCCCCAGATCTTGTATGCGCCAGTTCTTATAGGCTTCCTCCTTGCCCCTCTGATGGACCTCCAGATTGACGTAGTCTTTTACAAACACCATGCCCCTCCGCGCGATGACGATCGGGTCCAGCTCCTGCTTATTGAACAAACAGATGTTCCGTCCCTCCCACAGTGCCTGCTTCACTGCGCAGACGACACGCCACCAGCACCTCAAGGTAGATGTAGAGATTCCCTTGGCTGGACCATACAAGATCTGCTGGGCGGTCGCCCGCGCAGGAACGGCAAACCTGTGGAGGAACGGAGAAAACAGGAGCCAGACCCTGTGGGCGGAGGGGCACTCACTAAAGATGTGAGCCTCCGTCTCCTTCCCCAGGCAACCCTTATAGGGGCAGGTGTCATAAGGAGCTATGCCCCTTCTGTGCATGAACACTCGGGTGGGGAGACACCGACTCACAGCCATCCAGGAGACATCTTTCTGCGTGTTCGTGAGGCAAACGTGCGTAGCGTTAGCCCAGATAAACCGGCAGGTTTCGGGAGGGAAATCTTCTATCCGGCTGGTCTCCTGGGTAGATCTCATCTGACTACAGATGGTCTTGTAATCCCAGGAGGCCAGCACGACTTTATGGAGGCCTACTTCGAGCGCAAAGGCTCGGAGCGCCCTGTAGAACGGCGGGGGATCCCACGAGTGCGGCCTGGTGTTATCCATGGCGCAGAGGCCGAATGGTCTCAGGCTGCTGGCAAAATAAAAGCGGTTCATGAAACTCACTTTCTTGCCAGCAGCCTGGATGTTCTTGACCACATAGGCCAGCCCCTGCGCCTTTATCAGCCGCACAACGTCCGGGACCCCCCTGCCTCCATCCAGGGTACCCTTCACCATCTGCACTCTTTTCAGCCTCTCCATTTTGCTCCCCCAGACAAACCGAAATATAATTCGGGTCACTAGTTTTGCGATAACCTTGTCTGGGGGGAAGATCATTCCTACGTAGAGGAGTATCGGGAAGAGGATGGCCTTTACGACCAGCACCTTACCAGCCATCGTCAAGGTCCTTGTGCTCCAGCCGTGGATCTTCCTTTGGACCTTTGCTATGGCCTCCTCCCAGCTCCGGGTGCCCGTGTTGGTCCCGTCGATCGTGATCCCCAGAACCTTAATAAACGGCTTCACAGGGAACACGGTCGGCGGGCCCCGGCCGACAGGCCATGCCCTGGAGAGGTAGACCTCGCTCTTGGCCTTGTTCACAGCGGCCCCCGTCGCCCTGCAGAAGCCGTCCAGCAGTTCCTCGACCCTGGCCACGGACGGAGCGTCCGTGCAGACCACGGCCACGTCGTCCATATAGGCCAGGGCCTTCAGTTGCTCTCCGCCGGAACCCGGGAGATGGAAACCTGTCACCCGGACGTCCCGGCGGATCGCCTGCATGAACGGCTCCAAGCAGAGGACGTACAGCAGGGCCGACAGGGGACAACCCTGCTGGACCCCCGACCTGACCGGAAATGGTTCGGTCAGGTGGCGGTTCACAAGGACCCTGCTGCTTAGGCCGCTGTAGATGATCTTGACCCACTTCCTCAGGCCAAGAGCGAGACCCATCCTCTCCATAACAAGCTGCAGGTATTCGTGGCCCACTCTGTCGAAGGCTTTCTCCTGGTCCAAGCTGATTAGGACCAGGGGAAGCCCTCTCTCGTTCGAGTAGGCCACGACATCCCTGAGCAGCATGGCGTTGTCGGCCGCCGATCTCCCCCGGGCACCACAGACCTGGTCGGGACCCACGACTTGAGGGAGTGGCCGCTGCAGCCGGAGCGTCAGTGCTTTGGCCAGTATCTTGTAGTCGGTGCACAGGAGGCTGACTAGCCGCCAGTTCCTCAGATCTTTCGGGTCTCCCTTCTTGTGAAGAAGGGAGAGGATACTCTTCTTCATCGAAGGGGCCAATCTGCCCTCTCTGTACATCGACCCCAGGACCTGGCCCAGATCTTCCTTAAGCACCTCCCAAAAGATCTTATAGAACTCAGCAGGGATCCCGTCGGGACCCGGTGTCCTTCCAGAGTTAAGACTCTTTATCACCTGGGAGAGTTCAGTGGTGGTGATCTCTGGATCCTCCTCCTCCTCCTCGTCCCCCTCATTGCGGGACTCCAACAGGGACAGAAAGTGATGGATCAGATTTTGATCCACCACCTTCTGGTCGTACAACTCCCTGTAGAAATCCCGCACCACTGTCTCAACAGCCTCTCTGCCCTCCACCTCTTGCCCCGAGGAGTCGATCATGGAGGACATTGCAGGCCGCCTCTCCTTCGTTTTCTTGAAGAAGAAGCGGCTGCATTTCTCATCGTCCTCCATGATGCGGACCCTGGAAAGGACCTTGATCTTCTCTTGCTCCTCCCGATAGAGGGCGGAGAGACTCAGTTTGACCCGGGCCACCTCCTCAGCTAGGTCGAAGCCTCTGAGCTGTAAAAGACTCAGGCGCTGGAGGCGGGCGTTTAGATAGGAATATCTCGCCCGCCTCTCGCGAGCTTTCCGTTTCCCCAGCTGAATGAAGTAGCCCTTGGTTCTTTTCTTCATCATCTCCCACCACTCTATGGGAGAATCAAAAAGGTCCTTCAGGGTCCTCCACTCCTCGAGGCGTCTGCTAAAGGTCTTAATCACACGAGGGTCATCGAGCAGAGAGGTGTTGAGCTTCCAGACCCCAGGCCCCGACTCCCGTGTGCTCGGAATGAGCACCTCTGTCGTCAGGAGCCTGTGGTCTGAAAAGAAGACCGCCTCCGAAGACATGGCGGTCCTCTCCAGTGGCTTACTGAGGAGGACGAGATCTATCCTGGAGAAGGAGGAGCCAGAAGAACTCACCCAGGTGAACAAGGGGACCAGGTCCCGACCTGCGTCGCAGAGTTCAAAGTCCTCCACGAACGCAGCGAGGTCCCTGCTGGATCTATCGTTGCGGGGCTTACTCCGGTCTACATCCCTCAGAGCACAGTTGAAATCACCTGAAATGATAACTGGCAAGGTGCCGATCAGGAGCGGGCGTAGCTGAGGGAGAAAGAGGACTCTCTCTCTCTGGCTGGTGGGGGCATAGACATTGACCAGCCTCAATACAGCCCCCTTGTATTTAAAATCGAGGCTGGCCAGTCTGCCCGCCTCTATAACCTTAAATGTTTTAACTGTTAAGAAGGGGTTTTTCAGGAGTACGGCAATCCCGTCCGCTCGGGACACATTGGACCCCGACCAGAAGGATTCTCCTAGGGTCCAAGTGTCCCGGAGATCTTTGTATTCTTTTTGGAACGGGATGCCGCACTCCTGCAAACAGATAATATCCGCCTTCATTCCAGCCAGAGAGTTTAAAACATCGGTCCTCTTTTTCACCTCCGCAATGCTCCTCACATTAATTGAAATAATGGTTAATGCCATAATGGCTGTGAGGGCAATTACCCGCTCCGTAACAATCATACATTCTCATATAAGAGAACAACAACACCCGATCCACCGTCTGCACATTGGTGGGAGGCGTTACCGGTCCTCGGCGACAGGAGTCTTTCGTTCCCTCCGCCGTGGCCTCGCAGCGTGCGGTGCGCTCTGATGGGTGGCCCCGGCGGTCCTGGAGAAGTGCTGAAACACAAGCACTGCGCATTAGCCATCACGGCTGCCTTGTTTTAACGACACGTTGGCATGTTACACCCTGATGTGCACAGCGTGGTCGGGGAGCATGAGTGAATACTATAATTATGGGGAAATGAATCTGCATATTCATTAACCAGGTGCATGGCTGCAGTGTATTGCCACTTATTTTTTTATTTTTCGTGACTCATTTTCTATAGCTCTGGGGACTATACCAATTAAGAAATGTAATATGACCTTTTATTGACCATGGACAGCTTTCTTTTGGAAGGTGGGAGGGTGTCAGTTGTCCATCGGTTTATTTAATATTGACCAGTAACTGCCAGAACCCGTTAGCTGTGGATGTGTAGGCTTTTGCATCTTGATTTTGTAGGGCATTCATTATGTTAAGAGAAATATGTAATCCTGTGCCCTGAGAAGGTGTTTGTGTAGTGCACACTGCATTGTTCTCCCCAGACTGCACTGCTGTGATTTGTCTGGTACCACAGGGTTGTCGAGCCACTTCTTTATTGTAATCGATGTCTTTGAATACAGTGCGGTTGTGGTGAGACCCAATGCCAGCAGGAGGAAGCAGAAATTCCTACACTGCTGGTATTATCACTTCCCTTCCGTTCGCCTGGGACTGTGCACAGGTTGTTCATTTTTGTCAAATGGTGTGATTTGCAGATTAAACCAGCCGTGAGGAAAATATTGCTGGTGTGACTTGAGACACAGCAGAGATTGAAGCAGACGGGTTTCATATAGTTTTCAAAAAGTTTTACAGTACAGTTTGATTAAAGTCCAATATCATGAACAGATAAACTGCCATCTCAGGAGACCCATGATGTGCGTGTGTGTGTGTTTTAAATAGTTTTATGTTTTTATTCAAACCGCAGGAGAACGAAAAACTATTCTCCCCCGACGCTCGTTCTTCAGGAGAGTGTAATCAAAAAGTGGTGCTTTAAGTATTGAAGACCTGAAAGCGCAGTCCAATTTCTCATTACAGAAGCATTACATTTTTCTACACATATGCACTGCGTTCCATAATGTGTGATATTCGCTGTACAGTACGGGCGATGTTCCCAGCTGTTGGTGTCCAATCCCAGGTACATTTAAAATGACAAAGCTAATCAAGTATAAAAGCAATGACTTGCACAAGGTTGTCAGTATAAATCAGTGTATCGCGTCGCCTGTTTCCATCTGGCAGTGTTGTCTAGGGTCCCTGACATCACTTTCTGTATACTACTGGTGCAGGCACACAGTAACCCAATCTATTATTGACCCATTTTTGGTTTTCCAAGATCCAAGATTGGTTTTCTCACCCAGAGATTTAATGCCATATAAATAATGGTGATTGAGAGTCCCAGATCCCACTGTCTAAAGCTGATGCACCTAAACTCTCTCTTGTCTTTAGTGTTACTACCCCTTTCTGAGTCCAGCACTGTAGAGGTTAGATCCTAGCGGATGATATCAATCACTTTTACGCCGCTGAGTCAGCGTTTCTGTTTTTACCTCACTGGAAATGGTCTCTCTAAGTTTCACTGTAAATGTCCTCGATACACAATCGGTTAACAACACAGATCCGTTTGGTTGATAGCACGCAAGAAGAGAAACGGGGAAAAAGATGGGGAAACACGAATTGGTCTTTTCTCCTTATGTTGCTAGAGATTCTACAGTGGCTCTGATTAATAAACTGAAGTTGGAGATTAAATATTATGCTTAAATGTGGAGTTTTGGGATTTGCAAACCAAAGTCCATTTCTAAATTAACTTAACAATAATGAGTAATGGGGGGCAGACTTGAGCCCACACATAGGTGATCTCTTAGAAGCAGTCCCTGTTGCCTCACAGCCAATGGCTTCATTGTAAAATGTGGGTCTGTCTATATTATTGCTCTCACTCGGCTGGTATATGCACTTGCACTTGCCCTCATGCGCCCACGCCAGGGGTAAGACTGTATATCAAACAGCGAGCAGGAGAGATGTCTTCAGATCAAGTGCTCTGGGTGTAAATTTCCCTATCTATGTAATTGTTGGAATGGGTTTTAATTAACTTAACAGCTGCAGCCGACTCTTACAACACCACAAGGAGCTATCCCGACAAACCCTGCGTCCCTGACAGCAGCCCCTCTGTGCGCCCCCTCTCTCCTGCGCCCGGGCTGGTCGGGGGGATTATTGTGCCGCACAGATTATGCTCCATCTGAGTTTAATGCCATTAAACTGACTGATTATGCTGTTAGGACAGTAGTGGCCTAGATTTGACCGGCAACATATTTCACAGCCGCGCTTTAAATAGATATCATAAGTGTTTCCTTAATTTGTGTTGTGTTGGCTACATTAACAAGTGGGGTGGGGGTGGCTAAACTAAACAGAAGCAGCATTGATATTGCAGAAAGTCAGAAAATCCACTGTGCAATTTGGGATATGCATTTTAACGAATGCAATAGTATTATTATTATTAGTTTGCATTGCAGAAATATAAAAAAACAACATTAAATTATTTTGTATATATGTATACTTTTTTTTTTTAAGTCAGAGAATAAACGCATTCATATAATCCATGCAATAGTACGACATAGCTTCCATGCGTCTGGAGATCAAGCCGCTGCTTGTTTAAACGATTGCACGGTGATGGTTGGCGTGGCATTGTGTGAGCATCTCTCTGAAGCCTGTTAAAGGATGGAAGAACATTTGACCCCGACATCACAGGCCTCCCCTCCCCCATCCCCTCCACAGCACCACCTGACTCCCAGACCGATGAGGGGCGTCTGGGGACCCGCAGCCCCCGCCGCTCCGTGCCGAGGGATGCCCCTGTGCGGAGGTGTCTGCGCTCCTGGAAAACAGCCTCTTACACTGACATTACACAGAAAGAAGAAGAAAAAACAGAAAAACCTATAATTAAATATATATGTAATACTTAACAGAGCGTCTCATTACACAATCTGCTGTCAATTAAACAAACAAACAAACAAATTAATAAATACACAAAACCAACCAACCAAACACACACACCAAAATGTGAATGTGAAAATGCTGCTGTGATGGTTGGGTGGGGACTGGGGGAGGGAGGCTGAATATCTTATGAATATTTCAATCTGTTAAATTACAATGAGTCTAAAACTAATAGTCTTGTCATTGAGAAATACTTCTACATTTTAACATGCACACTAGTTATGTGTGTAGGCAGGTAATATCTGTGTGTATATATACATAATATCTATAATCTATATAGATACACAGAAATGGATTCTGAAATTGGATTTTATTTGAACTGCAAAATAGGCTGGTTATTGCTTCAAAACAATAATAATAGTGAGTCACATCAATATTCTCTCGATTTTCTAGGGAGATTCTTGTTCTGTTGAAAATGTTAAGAAATCTAAAAGAAAATGCATTTTGGTATGACTCACAATGAACAATTTCTCATGGGATCTTGCAGTAGGAAGGAGTATTGATATTAATTTTGAAGCAAGATCTTCATTAATAGTTTATGTTGTTAAATGCTGGCGACAGCTTGTATAGCCCCTGTGATCAGCTGTTTTTAATCATTAACAAATAATACTGGATGTTATTAAGGATATGGTTTATGTTTTTATATATGTGTGTGTGTGTGTGTGTGTGTATAAGCTTAATAAATAATAAATAGCACTGAGATTTGTAATCATTGACAATATTTTGAGGCAAATATTTTTCAATGAGATACCACAGACTTAAAACAAGATAATTAACCCTGTTATTTAAATTCCTTTTAAGAGTAATAAGATCATTCAAACCATAAATGACCACCATTCATTTATATACTAGGTTAGGTTACATTATTCTTATTTAGGTATTAGGATGATTTTAGATACATTTTAATAAGATAATATATCACAAAATTTAGAGAGGGGAAATATTACACCTTAAGTGTAAAGTGAAAACGTCTACAATTTAAATAGAAAAAATACATAAAAGGCACTGGGTATAGAATTAAATTAGACATTGTAAACAAGCGCAGAGAAAATCTGAACTTACTTTATCGAGAAACCACAGTGTATAAAAAAGGCAATTACTGTCAAATGTGTTTTGATTAAGTGAACACTTTTCTCAGGCGCTAAACAAAATAACTTTTGGTGTAGCAGCATGCAGACCTGTCACTCAAATACTCTTCAAATGAAATAAAACAGAGAAACATCAAAGATGATCCATTAGAGAACTACCAGTAAGACGTGTTCTTTGTACTTTGATACATTAGAAACCGCTTTGTAACTGTGGGCCGTTATCAAAAAGTAAAAGCACTCACACCATTCAGTTCTGTACCACTAATACTTCTTGAACGGAGGGCCGACTGTTACAGCTTTGCCTTTTGAAGAACTGTAATGATGACTTGCTGTGTTTCATCAACTAGTTGTGCAGAGCAGATGTCTATCATGGAAAAACAAAAACAGAAGTGAAAACCTGTACTTCCTGTTAGAGATTGAAATCACGTCATGAATCTCGTTGCGGTTATTCGGTTAACTATGCAATGTTCAGTTAAAATCTCATTCTTTTATTCTGTTCAAATACAAGTCAGGGACACCGTTCCTGAAAATGCGAATTTTATCATAAACATAATCATAATCATAAGGAAACACACCCTTTACCCTTTAGAGAAATGCTGGAAGGGGTTTTCCAGTTTGGACTCTGTGTATACCTTCCTTTTAGTTAACTGCTTACTATCAGGTAATTGACACACTTTAATTTCTTTATTCCAGTTTATTCTGTCTATCTCTGCACCAGGAAGGTTAAATGAGCCAAGCACTGACTAAGCACTTTCAATAGTGGTCACCAGCATGAACTTTCCAATACTGAGCTACAGTAAATATATACACTTACAATGTGTCATATAAAAGGACTTTCCTCGAAACGTATGCTGAATATGAATATAAATGTAATTTTTCAGAACATCTAGTACCATCCAACATGATAGAAAAAAGAATCAATGTAACAGTGCTGTAGCTGTAATGCTTTCCTCCCTCAAGACGTGAACTTGACTGTGGGATGCTTCCAGTTGATATCTATAATTCTGAAGATATTCCGGTGGGAACGGTAGGCTCGAAGAGTTCGGAGAGAGCCACGTCTTCTGCTCTAGTTCTTGTAGGGCCTGGAGCTGGGTCTAATCAGTCAGGGCCTACCATCTCGGCTCATACATATCTGAAGAAGGCATGTGCAGCTGGAGATCTGACTGGGTACAACCCCTGCAGTGTTTACTGTGGTTGGAGGAATGGCAGAAGAGACAAATATATTTTTCCTCATGAATATCCAGCAGGGAAGCTCCATAAGTAACACATGCATATTTCATGTCTGTAACACGCGCGCTTTGTTGTGATTTATATTAGTCACACACCATATGTGGGTTCAGACTTGTGTACAGATCTCCAAAGACTTAAACACGAACCATCATAATCCGAAGGGGGATAAAAGTGTAGTTCCACGTGTAAACATTAGACACAAATGTATTTATATGTATTGTTTCATGTACTATACACATTTTACACACAGTTGCATAGAGACAGCATCATTAGGATTACATGATAAATATATTTAGGAAAATGAAATACACTACACTGTCTTTTTTGTGCTTCTGTGGTGAGATATAAAGATACGTATTGGGAGATAAAAAACATACAAAAAACTAACATTGTGTTGTTTATTCATAAGAAACCACTAACTGAAGGAAAAATAAAAGCCTGCTAGTCTTACATGTTGCCTCCCAAATAAGTTTATTTATATACGGAAGTATACACAGACAATGGGGTATCAAAAAAGTCAGTAGTGTATTTCATTTCCTTAATATATTTATAATTTAATGTTAATTATGCTGTGTCTCGCATTGAAATTCAGTCAACAGCCTTACAGTGCAGCAGTTCACAAAGCTATATCAGTTACCTAATAATGGACTCATAGCTGAAAGAGTTGCGTGAAGTTTGTGATTAATTGGTTAATTGAATACAAATTAAAATACAGCCCGGGATCAAACGGGGATCAAAAGCAACAGTGTAGCGAGCGCTGCCGGTCCTGCTGACGTCATGGAGCCGGCGAATGCAGGTCACTCACCAGCTGGAGAGTCTGATGTATTTTGTGTTACATTGCTGCAGACACAGTCCCGCCCACAACGCGGCGTCACCTATTCAACCTGCCAATAGAGCAGGAAGAGAGAGAGAGAGAGGGAGAGGGAGAGAGAGAGAGAGAGAGAGAGAGGCAGCCCGGCATTGCACACAGCCTGGCCGAGGAACTACAGCGCGGCGGCTTTGTCTTTGGGAGGATCGTTGACTGCTGTGCGAGAGATGTGGCCGGACACAGGGAAGCTACTGCTGTTACATTTGTTGCTGATGGAGCTTCATTCCTGCGAAGGTGGGTTGATGCCACGTTTCCCCTTGAACTTGGAGGTGTGGGGCAGGAATTAGCGTATGAATGGGGGAGAGGGATGCTACAACGTTGGGTTCCCGCGACGGGAAGAGCCCACTTTTCTAATGGAGAGCTGTCCTGTGTGCTGTGAAGTTTGTATTGTGTCGCATCGGACGTGCTTGCACTGTGTACCAATGCAAACCCACATGCGTGTGTCTGTGGATGGTCGACAGGGAGAAGGCAGCCCATAGCAGTGCATGCGATGTGTGTGTATGTGCAGGGGCATGCTGTTTACGGGTTATTTCTGTTAATCGTGCCGTGTGAGGATGGATGGTCTTTATTCTGTGTCAGTAAAGACACAGACACGTCCTCCCACAGCAGCTCTTTCAAGTACATAGTAATATTTAATATGCTGCCACCTTCGGCTTATTTTTTCAATGCGATGTGTGCTGGCCTCGGAGTTGGTCTGTGGGAGGTTAATGAATGGGCTTTCAATTAGAGAGCTGCCATGTGTTTCTGTGATCTTTTGCAGCGGCTCCAGAGCTGGTTATTAATAAGCATAATGCATACGCGCATCCCGTCTATTGCCACCTCGCATCTGTAGAAACCATGCTAGGTGATAACCGTGCACACTTAGCACATGTTTTTAATGTTCCCCCTACTGTATGCTGTGTGTGTAAAATAAGGTGTGTGTGTACCATGCATTCGTGTAGGGATAGAGAAGTGCTAGTCAAGCAATGTGCGGCACTTTCATTTGGTTTTATTGCCCATTGTTTTCGGTTATTGCTGTATTGACGCGCTGTTGATCTCCGTGCAGGATCTAAAACGGATTGCGAGAACGGCCAGTTTCAGTGCAAAAACCAGAGGTGCATCCCGACCATCTGGAGATGCGACGAGGACGACGACTGCTCGGACAACAGCGATGAGGAGAACTGCCGTGAGTGCCCAGAGACACGGGCTGTGGTCCAAGTGTGTGCCAGCGGGGGTGCCTTTGATTTGGATGTGGAAAAATGTCTAGACAGAGGTGCTCTGAGAGGAAAACTAAATTCTCCATGAAAGGGGAGTTGTTGCACCTGCATTAGACCACAGCAGGCGGTTGTGCTCAAAACAAACCAGCGCTTCCCCTAACAATATGAGGTTGCTGTTGTGTGTGAGCTGGGTTTCCAGCAGCCCTGGGTGTCATTGTTGTGTGTGCTAGGTCATGCGTGTCACAGGGCCACGTGCCGGCTGTGGGGGGTCAGTTTCCCACACTGGCCACACGTTGCAGATCAGACTATGGCTCTTACAACTACCATGTGTTTCCCTTCCTCTGTGTTATTGTTTGACCAGCAGCTGTGGAGGATGTCATCACTGAGGGTTGACACATTTTAGTTTGTGTGTGTGTGTGCATGCATATAAAAAACACACAGGACACATGCTATGGTCTTTCATCTACCTTGATATGTGTGTCCCTGAGTCACTTGCATGGAAATAGCACATGCACTGTGACTGATTTGTTCCCCTGTATGATAATATTACATCTGCAGTCCATGAAAACTGACAGACGTCTCCGCTGATTGGTTGCTGGCAACACTGTACACATGACCGCAACTTGAGACTTGATTTGTGCTAAATTCTTAATTGAGATGTGCGTGATGTGCCGGAGAAAACGGTCAGTTGATTACAATCTGAAGTACTTTGTTTCTTTTTTTATGTAGAGCGCAGAAAACTGCATTTGAAGTGTGAGGAGTTGGGCTGGGAGCTGGATGGTGGTGGATCTTGGTTGGTTTATCTTACTCCTGACTGGCACTCACTAGTACCCAGATACATGGCCGGGCTGTTGACTGTTTACTGAGAAGTGTTTTATAATGCCATGGAGCACTACCAAAGAAAATGATTTAAAGTTTATATTATAGTTGTATAAAACCTGTATTTTACAGCTTCATTGTTACAATTTATCTCCTGAGTCCTGAGGAATGTACAACACTAGGCTATATGATTAATGTCTGGCCTGTTCTGTTCATTCCCCATCTGATGGTAATCTCAGCAGAGGTGAAAGGTCATTCCTGTGTTGATGTAGAATAAAACAAATCTTAAAACCCCCCCAAGCGTACATGAAAATGCTCAGGCCATGCCCGTTCACCTGGTGTGATGGTCACTGTATAAACGTGCTTTCTGATACGGCAGGGGTGACAAGGTGACCTTTTAACGCCAAGGAGCGCGGTCCGCGCTTGATGTGGTGCTTGACAGACAGCTGTGCAGGAGTGTGAGGTTTCTCCTCCTTCCCACCCTTCGGTTATTTCAGCGCTGCAGCTGTGGGAATAGGGTGATGCTAGGGGTGAAGTCATCAGGTCTGCAGGTGTGAAAGGAGGTTGAAGGTATCCGCTTAACCCCACAGAAGACAATTATGTGACAGGTTGGGGATTAAAACCGAGCCATGACAGGTAACCAGAATAAAAAGATGGTAAAAACACAAAATGTGTGGAAGTGTGGTAGCTCCGTTGCTCCGCTGTCCCAGGTCCATTTGTGTCTTAGTTTATTACTGTTTGAAGACCATTCCCCCTATCTCGTCCACTCAAGTTACCTCGGTGCGGGGCTTGCATTTCTTGAGCAGCAAACACGAATAAATAAATAAACGCGGGAGCATTTGCAGAAATGAACAGTGGCGTTCAGGGGAATATCTGTCTCCTGCTCTTTGTGGGGGGATCCTGTGACGTGTCGCCCTCGGATGAGATTACTCGGGCCTCGGGAGATGGATCCGCAGCGATCCCAGACGTTTTCTTTTGTGAGCTCCATTAGCTCTCCTCCAAGCGCCGGTCCTGGGAGCGCTAGGAGAGAGGTTGTTGTTTTTGGGGGGGGTTGCCCGTAGAAACCGAAGTGCCGACGTCTCCTCCAAAAAAAGGAAAGGAAGCGCTCATTGTCTGTGCTGAAATGAGGCAGAGCTCTCCACTGCGTTTTAATGGAGAGGCCTGTCGTAGGAGCAAAACGCCTGCAACCCTGCCGTGGGACTGGGCTGTCCCGCTTCCATTAGCGAGACCCGCACAACTCGCTGCAGGGTGAGAGAGCGAGGATCGCGAGGAGCGCTCAATATTTCATGTGGCGTGCCGCGAGTGCGTCCCTGTGCTCGGGTTTGGCGCTTGTTTTTATTTATTTTTTTAGTCACGAGAGCAAGAAGTTGCAATCCAAATTAATCATTTACAATTTTACCACTATATGTACAAGCCAGTAGTACATGTTCTGGCCTCGATGGAATTTAAAGTAGGGAGGGGATCTCGGCTCACTCGGTTTCTGTTCTGTAGATTTTCTCTAATTTCATTTGTGAGAATAAGATTTGAGTGCTTGTCGTATTTCGTAACTGCTCTGTACTTGAGAGTTTGAATTGATACTGGACTGTCTCTTCTTCATGGATGAACTAAAAGCACGAATTTGTTTATTTTATTTGTTAAGGTTAATATATATTAAGCCAGTATAGATATTGCTCACCCACCTCCTCTTGCTGTATCACTATAAAGCCCAGGACCCTATTGTCACTGGGAGTGGAGGCCCGTCTATGCGAACACATCATAGCACATCGCAGCGCCTCTGTGATCCTGAACCGAGTGGCTCAGAGATCCGGATTTCAAAGTGTCGAGAAGCAGTCGGATAAACCTCAGTGTCTGTCAAGGAGACCTACGCAAGAGGTCCTAGATCTCGGGTCTGCCTGGAAGCTGCGATTGTGCACCAACACCTGCACTTTGAAGAGGTGCCTCTGCAGGGCTAGGGGCTCATATGAGCAGGGAGCCCAGTCGAGGGGTTGGGGACAGAGCGAAAATGAAGGGAAGAAAGACACACCTGTGAGTGTCAAAGGTCGTGGGTGTCACTTGTTGGTGTATTTGTTTATTTATGTGTATATTGTGTTGAAGAGTCTCAGAGTTTGGCATCAAACACAATAAAACATCAACAATTCCTACAGAGCGACAGAATTCTCACACCTTTGTTTTTTTTTATTAATTTCATTATTTCGGAGGTGGCGTATACAATTGTTTCCCTGTCTGCGTAGTAGGGAATTATATTTGCCTAACCTTCTGAGCCACACGCCGTGTTGTGTGTTGTTGTGTTGTGGTGCGCTGGCTCTGCTGTTATCCCTCTCTTGATGCGCACTGAGCACTGGGCCTTGAGCAGAGAAATGTACAACCGGCACTTACAGAAAAGCGCTGTAAGTGACATGGCATTTACTGGAGCCTTCCTTTGTAAAACGCCGCCGCCCCCCCCCCCCCCCTCGGCGAGCGCCGGGACATGAGAGGCAGTTTCACACTCGGTGGCTGTAATCTATGCGAGGTTAGGCATGGCCGATCTTATTTTGCAGCTGTTGATGATGATAATGAACCGTTTGCATGCACAGCCTAACCCTGTTCCAGAGAAGTAATTATACAAAAATCTAAAAATCTGTTCTGTTTGAGAGTCTGGGTGTCGAGGCGCCTTCCTTATAGGTGTTGTAAACTAAATCCAGTATCGTAAAAATAATCACAATATGAAACGGTGGCAATGTTTTGCACTTGATAAGCTGCATAAAAAGCTAATAAAAACACTTTTCCTGTAAATGTTGAGAGCCACATGCAAGCTTCTCTTTATGACGGCTATATTGTCCGACATTGCATAGGAGCAATTATAAAAGTGGAAGGAAATCAAACCCTTGGGATTTCCAGGAGATTGCTTCAACTCTTATTAGCATTATTGTTATTGTCAGGCTCTGTAACACATGCCAGAGAGAAAGATGTTAAGACATCAAGTATGCAATGTTTTTTTATAACAATGTTATTGCTATAGTGCCCCAGCGTTGTGTAGGACCGACGCGGTCGCAGCCAGGGAACGCGATGGACATGAGCAGTCCGGGGTGCTAATGAAAAGTTTCCACCCGAGGTTTGCACTAGATCAGTTCTGAACCTGAGCGTTTCTGTGTCGCTGTGCTCTCCCCCCAGGTCTCGCTGTTCCCTTTGTCAGCTGCAATTTATTGTCTTTCACTTGATTCATTACATTAGGTGAGCTTCCTCCTGGATGGTGGAGGAGGGAAGGGGACTCGCCGGTCCATACGAGCGGAAGAATTAATTTCTCTTTGAGTTGGATGTGCTGGTGGTGGATAGATACAATGTGATGCTTCTACAAGATATCGATCTGCTGTTGTGATTATGATTTTAAGGATTGATTTTATTGACACTAATAGAAATATAATTAGTTACTAAAGATGTAGGAACATTTAGATGGGTTCTACACTTTCCTAAGCGTCCGACAATCCTGAAATTAAAGACTCTCATTAACTGTAAACGGTATGTAAATGAGCACCAGGCTGACTCGGTAATAGGTAGGCAGATTTATTCATTGAGAGCTCATTACTCATTACTGAAATATAAATTTTTGTATACAAACTAAAGCACATGTTGCCGCACCACTTCTGCGACGGTGTTGCGATCTTTGTGATGGCGGTGCTCATCGGTTGTGGGGGCATTCATGAGCATGAGGGTCGCTACCTTGAGTCGTGTTATTGCCTGAAGCCAGAGCTGACTGTTATGCATCATGTGACTGAGTGGCGCTCCGGCCCGCTGTAGTAATGGGCTGGATGGGGTTTTATTAGCTCCCTATTGATTTGCATTGGGATCATTATAATGATTTATTGTATTTTGTTTCTCGGCGCAAGTATTTGTCATTTGTTTTTATGGTCCGCCTGTGTTTATGAAAATTGCGCGCGCTATAAAGATCCGGCCCACTTAGGCCGCGGCAGAATGCTAATCTAGCTTTTCTCTGAGCACGGCGAGTTGCTGTCAAATGCCATTGTAGTGTTATTTAATATTGCTTTTGTTTTTGGTTAACATTGTTGCATTTAATGAGGGGAAATATGCATAAAAACAAGCCAAGGGCTATTGATTAATTTGTAGGCTGCTCAGAGAAGAGCCGTTTCTCGATGCTTTTAGCTGTCAGTAATGAGGTAAGCCGTTCTGTATGTATCTGTGTCAGAAAAGTGAGAGAATTTAAAATGAAATGGCTTAGAGCTGTGGAACCTGCGAAAACCATTTTTATTATTTTTTTCCCCATTTTGATCTGCACCACACTTGACAGCCTACCAGCATCTAATCCTTTCGCAGATTAGAACATATCTTAATGTGACTCAAATTTATTTACATGTCTGTAATCCTGTTTTATTTCAAACCCAACCCCTTGTCACTCTGCATTCAGTATTGGAGCACGTATATTAAAACATTTATGAATACAACTTTTTTAATATTTTAAATGCATTGTACCATGATAGAAGCTTTCTTTGTCACATCATGAGACGACAATCTTACAAGAGTAAGTGCCTAACATATTCTTATTTGGGTAAATTGATTAATTTCTTTTCTCTGCCTCCCGGAAGCTGTGCAGGATTGTGTGTTGAGCGTATCTGTACACTTGTACCTAAAGCACACGCCTAGAAACGAGATATTTAAACCCCTATTGGAAATGCAATAACATCGCAGTTCATGTGCCTAAAGATGTAGCCTAGTACTATGTGGAATAGTTTCTAAACCTCAATGCTAGATGCTGGGGATGTCATTTCACTGAATATTCACGGTCTGGATAAACCATGAGCCCCCACCATCTCCTTCCTAAAGAGGCTAATTTATCTGTAAATGTTTTAAAAAATACATCAATAAATTAATATTTAAAATGTCTTCTGCATGGTGCTGGTGCATATGAATACATGTTAATGTCCATAAGCCATTATTAATTTTGCTATGTTGTTTATTGAATATTCTCAAAGGTATCTTTTATCTTTTGGTATTTGGCTTCTTACTGAGCAATTCAGCATAACCACTTAACCTGTTTGTGGGTGTTCAGTGTGCTTACCACGTAGTAAACAGTCCGCTGTCTAGCTAATTTAATCTGTTTTGGTCTGGGAACAGTTTTAATGGTTTAACCCCCATTTTTGGCCCGTTTTCAGTACTTTTACAATTGAGCTTGTAAACAATATGCATTTAACCTCAGCTGCATAGTATGCATGTATAATGTGAATAAGGCAGTATTTGAGTGGAAAATGTGCAATAAAGTAAAGAAATGGAGATTGAATTCCCACCACCCGCAGAAATAATGAACAGTGTTTGCACTACGAAGGGGCTTTTCAAAGCCATCGGTATTCTGGTTTGGTCATCTGATTTATGAGTTTGGTACTTTCATTTCTAATAATAAAAACTGGGGACATCCTTATGAGGGGAATTTTCTGTTTCTGTTAAGTAAGTCTTCAATTCGAGCCAATGTGCAACTGGTTTTCCTGCTAATTGATGACTTATGCCCATTGAAATCTATAGGTCTCTCCTATGAAAGTATTACTGATGGATCAGTACTGCTCCTGGGAAAGACGTGCATTCGACGCGTGGGAGCGGTGGATCCAAAATTAAAGGGGGAGGTCTGAGATGAGTTTAATGCGATGGTTCATGTGATTTGAAGAAGTTGTGTGCAAATCTCGAGATGAGAAGAAGCCTTTTTTGTTCGCTGAAAAAGTCTCTCTGCTAATGCTGCTCTTGAGGGATGTGGGCAAAATTTGCAGAGAAGGAAGGCATTAAATCCTGGCCCTCTATGAGATGATAAGTCTCTCCAAAAAGCCAATGTGCCTCACAAATGAGCGCGTCTCCCCCCTCATTACAGCCCATCTCCGGGGGCACTCCAGACTCCTTCTAAACTGCTGGGTCTCTCCGGTCATTGTCTTCCCTGCTGCTCCATATGTCTGCTTTGAATGCAGGCCAAGCAGGAACCTTTGTGTCCTCCCTCCCCCGAAGCACGGAAGACCTCACTGGGTTTAACAGCTCCTTTATAGTCCCGTCTCCGTGAGCACCTCTTCTGTTTGCACACACACGGACACTTTATCAATGGCGAGTGTCTCTGCCGGAAGATTAGTAAATGGGCTGCATTCCTGAACGCCGGCTTCAAAGAGATCCTTGAGAGAAATGGGTCTGAATCCGATTGGTGTGTGCATGTGCGTGTCTGTGTGTATGCTTGATATATGTTTGTGTGATTGATCCCGTTTTTTCTTCTTCTAGAACAGCATTATTAAGTATTTATAAGCAATTTGATGCTATGGTTTATATCACTGAAGAGGCACAGTGTGCAAATGTAAATGTAGAAACGTGCACTTTGGGATAAATGGTGTAAAATTCATCTTCTGTGCCTTTCAAGGGTCATAGTCATTTCATGCCCGGGATTAAACTCTCAACTGCAATTCTACAACCAAGCAATTGCTTTAGGTGTTCAGAGTTTCATCGCATCTCTCCGAGAAAATGCAGTGGATCCATATCGTATAGGATTATCTTTCAGGATGCGGTCTCGTGTGGATCAGTAGCGCTGCGTATCCGTGGGCCTGCTCTGATGGCCCACACCAGACAAAGCTTACGTTCCCTGAATAGACCAGAATGAAAGGTTAAATGGCAGTGAGAAAAACAAGAATAGAAAAAAATAAATCCCTTGTGAAAATGGCATGACTCAGCCTTCACATCATGCTGTTTCGATCTCGCCCTCGTCGGGAGCTGGACTGGGCTGCCCTGACCACTCTCCGGCCACTAGAAACGCAGGATCATGCCTTATAAAAACCACACACGGATAATGGAGGGAAGGAAATAGCAATTAGGAGAGCCTTTAGTAAAACTTTCTTTTACTGCATCTGGATAATAAATCTCTGTCCGTTTTTACCGGCTACAATTCACTCGCCCTAAATTTGAATTAATTGGTGGACTGCCGCATTGAACTGTCGGCAGAAGTGTGTGCCGTCTCTCTGGGCCGGAACCGAACGCTTTGTTTGTTTTCAGCTCAAAACGCGATGACACGGAAATACGCACATCTAGATCTGTGAAAACCCCTCTGTAGTGTAGCGTCAGGCTTTCCCCTTCGCTGCACTGTGCCTCATGCCCGGTCTGTCTCTCTGTAATGCAGTCATTAAGGACTGTTGAGTTCAAATCCTATTATTATGGTAGATTAGTTTATGACACGGCCTGCAGACAGTGCTTTTCAATTGAATGCTTTGTGTGAAGGGGCGAGTCCAAAAAGGAACAGCGCTGTTTCGGAGTCGCTTGGCATTCGATTTTAATATTCAAAGGTCAAGTTGGGTCTTTCCTCCAAGAACTTATTTTGAAATACTAGAAATGATAAAAGTAGGAGATTCTCAGACATGAAATTAACGGACTTCCCCCACACGCACACGCACACGCACACGCACACACTTCCCCCTCTCCAATTATTCCATCTTGTGCTGAAGCATCCGATGTGACAATTAAAGACGCTTCATTTGAAAGGTTATCGGATTTGCACCGTCAGCTGAACTTTCGGTTCAAGGTGTGAAATTGCTCATTCAGATTCCAGGGACGTTTCTCTGGTCTGATCGGGGGGATTTGCTGACCCAGTGCGTACCGCCAGATACACTCGGTCGCGTCTTATTCTTCACCGTGTATGGCATCATCATTCTGACAATTATCTGTTGTCTCTCAGTGTGTTAGATCAGATCGTATAGACCACAAACACTGCATTGCTTCCTAACCTGGGTTCTTTAAAGGTTTGTGGAAAAATTGTGAGAAAAGACGATTTTTTCTACCAGCAGACCCTCTGCAGTAAATGGTGTACCACAGAGACCACCTGGGGCCCACATTCGAGGTCACTGCGGTCCTTTCCAAATAAATAATCCCCAACACAACGCACGACACAGTGCTGATAAACTGCCGGTCAGGGCATTGATCCACTGCATGGTGCAGAATGGTCTCTTCGCTGTCCATTCCTTAACTGCTTTTATGTCCGTTACACTGTAAGAAAATCCCGATCTGTGTGGTGCAGTTGTGTGAACCTAAATGTGAGAATTATGTCCGATCAAAGCGTGTCTTTACCAGATCAAACTCTGTAAGCTGATATGTATCTAATTTCAATAAAGTTTGTTCAATGACACGCTTTTGGAATGGTAGAGATGATTTTTAAGAATAATTTCTTCAGTTAAAGGATGTAAGGACTGGTTGAAAGTCTTGGGAGGCACTTGTTTAGTAGATGTACAAAACTGACATCATCCTGGTTCAACAAATGAGATATAAATAAACAGACAGAAGCCTAATTGTCTTTTACTGGTGTTTCCTTCAGCAAATATATGGACATTCCAAATTAGAATATAATACCCAGTAATTAAAACCTCCCATTATAACCGCTGTGATTAATTACCTTTGCTTTCTTCTGGAGCCCGTGCATATTAAACATTATAGCCACAAAGCCACAGGTCATAAATGGCCCGGAAACTAATCGGGTAATTATTTTGTCGGGTGTCACCGTTACCTCGCTGTCATGATTTTTAATAAAGGATCAAGCTTCTTCGAGACAGATGGTTTAATTATTGAAGCATCACTGTTTCCTATTAGTCTACTTGTTTAAGGACTCCTGTATTATTAACTGCAGGAAACAAATGCTTGTTTCAAAATGTTGAATACTTGTTTCAGTTGTTTGTTTATATGATACCAGCCAGAGTTTGAAGTCATTAAATGTTTTTGATCTTTCCACAATATATGTCTTGCTTTGAGGGGATAATCTAATTGAGATTGTGGAGGTATATTGGGACTGTGTAGAAAATGAACCTGTCCTTCAGATCAGACGTGCGAGAGCTTTTACAGAGCAGGAGTTTTACTGCAGCTCTGAAAGTGACATCTCTGTATTTCCATAGTTGATGATGAGGTTTCCTGGAAGCCCCTGAAGTGGGAGAAGAAACGGAACAGAGAAGCTTTGTGGACGAGAGGGAAAATAAATAGGCTGGGGTATTAATATGACACTGACCTCGTACCATGTGCTAATTCTGGCACTTTTTGTCCCAGTAAGTGGTGAAAAGTGGAGCCTAATTGAGGACTCAAGTGCTGGCCTAGTTTACAGTCCTCAGGACAGGCAGTTTGGAGCGGTGAGAGAGGACGGCGTGGCACTGGTCTGGTTCCCACATGGGGATCCCGAGGCACAGAAACAGCGAGCACAGGGCCAAGGTGCTACTCTGACCACATGGGGCAACTAGTGCACGTGTCTGTGATGCAGTGTATCAGTGGTTTATGCAGTCAACCGCGGACCATGGAAATTTTGTTGGCCAGGGTTTCCCCTTCCTTAGGAATTAAGAAATATCAAGAGGTAACTTGTCTATTTGAAATTCATGTCTGGTTTATTAACCACTTATCACTTTATACTGACTCCCAGAAGAGCATTGACCGGAGGGGATACCACTGCGAATCGACTTCCCGACGTACGTGTGTGTGCTTCCATAATGAGATCAATCCCCTGCTTTTATCGTTCCTGGAGGTGGGCGCTGGGGATGCGCGTGAGATCTGGGGGCCTCCACAAAGCAATGCATGCTGGGAAAGTGCTTGTCGCCGGATTCTTGCTCGGTAAGGCGAGATTGGGTCGTCTTCCTCCCGAACTTCAGTTTTAAAGAAAGGGAACACTACGCAAACCTGGAGCGGAACACATTCCTAACTCTTCATAACAGCCCGGATAGCTGATTTATTTGCAGCCGCAGTTGTCGATGTCATTTTTCTTCTTGGGTGTTTATGTTAAACACTCTAATAAATTCGGGTTCTTTATTATTAGGTTTGTCAAGAGGTCTGATTTGATCAAGTAACGAGAGCTCGGCTGTTCAAACCGCACTTCTGAAATGATTTATCGCCGAGTTGCTGGGAAAGTAATTCGGTGTGTGATGATGCACGGGCTCTGAAGGCTGTGTTTGTGGCGACCTACTACCCGAGTTCCCAAAGGCTTTATCTCTGGGGAGAAAAAACCTTTGTTAGACACAGATTAAACTGTACATGTAGTGAGATGACCTTCCATACGGCCGGCATCTAGGGCCCAGATGGTGGAGGCTTTTTCCCCTTGTTTATTGCATATATTTTTTAATAGCATTAGTAAAGATAATGTACGATCTGTGACCAGGGCCAAGAATATGATGCGGTTTGCATGTGAGCACGTTTCTGGCGTGTCAGCCTTCATAACCAAAACAGTGGCATTTTTATTATCTTTTCCTGAGCTGCAGTGTGGGGATTTTTCCGTATTCGTAAAACAACCTGATCGCTTGACGTGAGAGGATGAGAGAAAGCAATGAGTTTTAGTATGACTGTACTTTAAATACACTTGTCTGTATCAGCCAGTAGATGATCCGTCGGCTCCAGTTTCTCTCGCTTGGAAAGAGTAAACTTCACGCGTGTGTGAGGTCTGAGATTGAATGACCGTGCTGTTAGACCATGTGAGGTTGAGAGAGAGAGACGTAGTACAGATCATTTAATATTTTAATATTCTGAACACCCAGAGCTGCCAGGCCCAAAGTATTTTTATATATATTAATGAGATTTAATCTGTGAAATTGGAGAGTGGGAGTATAGCCTGGCAAGGGGTTATGTATTCAAAAATATGTTTTAGTGCAGGGAAGTGAATATACCTCCTAATACATCCCCTCACCTACCGCTGTCTGGACCAGACCGCACCTCTACCTTCAGACCCTGACATCCCCCTCCATCCCCTCCAGACCTTCCTGTGCCAGAAGGCACCCTGCCTCCTCTCCACTCCCCTTCCTCCAGAGCCGCTCCTTTTCCACTCCTCATCCTCGGTGATGGAACGACCTTCCCACTGAGGTCAGGACCGCAGAGTCCCTGAGCACCTTCGGGCGATTACTCAAGACGCATCTTTTTAGACTGTACCTGTAATTCAGTTGTTTATTCCCCTGTGTGACTCAGCTCTCCTATAAAAATTGCACTTTCTATAACATTTCCATCATGCTACTTGCTTTCCTTTTGCATTGCTAGTACCCGTGCTGTTTATTTTGATTTCCCCTTTCCCCCCCTTCCCCTGAGCGCTTAACTGTGACTGCACATCTTGTGTGCAATTATTAGCTCACAATCTACGATGTAGGACTTGTATTAAGTGTATATTTGTCCTATACACTATGCAATTTTGAATGTGTATTTGTATTGTGTTTTGATCTGTAATTCTAGACTGTATTGCACTTTTGTGATGCACTTATATTTTGTAAGTTGCCCTGGACAAGGGCGTCTGCTAACAAATAAATAATAATAACGGCGCAGTTCTTGTTGTAACCGCTTGGCTAAATCCCTGCAAACGACGAACACCGGCACCCTTACAGTTGTGGTGGACAGAATTGCTGTTCTGGGTGCGGTCAATACTCGAGGACTGTAAAGAGACGGGCAGTGCACCTTCCACCTTAAATTGCAGAGAGATGACATCGCTGATGGCTGGGGGACGATCACAACATGACTAACGTTTTAAATCTTAAAAAAATGGCAGTCCCTGAAGATGTGGAGGCGCTCGCACCAGCTTGCCACGCTGCCAGGAAGGAAGCGGAGACGGCTGCGTCTCGCTGATGAGAGGGGGGGGCTGCCACCCTGCAATGCACATTGTGATGCAGCTGGTCACAGGGCTGCACATCCCAATCCTTGTGAGGAATTCACTTAATTTCTAACCCCCGGGTCCCAGAGGGCGAGCGAGCAAGTCTGTGTTGTCTTCGGTTAATTATTGGCAGCGGTCTCCCTTCTCTCTCATTATGCACGGCTACCCAGAGTCATCTGTTTGTCAGCAGGCGCGCACACGGATCCTGGGGTGAGGCTCGAAACTCCCATCTGAGAGGATGAGGAGTCAGTGGCACACGCATCTCTGGGCCTGCGAAATATGGCGCCAGATGTCACTTCACTCAGACAGCATGCGGGCTGCCATTTCCGTGGCTTGCCTCCTTCAAAGAGTGGGAAAGAGGAGAGTGGGATAAATGAGAGAGGAGATGGGGATAAAGGAGATGGATTAAAGGGAGAGGGAAATGGGAGAGAGGGCTAAAGGGGAGAGAGGGCGAGAGAAGGCAGGGGCAAAGCTGAACAAGGGGGGGGAGTGAGCGTGCGTCAGTCCAGTCAGATTCGCTGCAGCGTGTTGATTTCAGAAGGACGCAAGGGATCCACTTGCAGCCCCAGTACCTCACAGAGAGTGCTCGGAGAGATTGTTTACGAGCAGAATAACCAGAGGCTGTCAATAACCGTGTCGGGTTGTTGGGCTATAAAAGTGAAAAATCCTTCAGTTTTGTCATGCACCAGCCCCAAGTGAATAAGCCTCAGACTTGGAGTGGGAATTTGGCGCTTTTTGCTGTAGAATATTTGGTGGCGAAGGCCTGGAAAGACGGATAATCCTGTTTACGGGCTTTCCGGTGTCACTCGCTAAAGCAGGTCTTCATTTAGGCACGGAGAGAAAACACACTTGGCTAATAAGCTCACTGAGGTATTCTGCCATAAAGGTAAACGGGCTGAGCTGCAGAGGTGAAGGAAATGAAGGAGGATCAGTGAAGCGTAGTGAGAGGTTACATGCTGAAGCGCAAGCACCGTAGAATCACATTTGCCTTTCTGGATTGCAGTGTCAGTTGTGATGGAGCCAGCGCTGAAGAGACGGGGGTTTCTGTGGGGCATTTTTACCTTCGTACAATTAGAAAGAATACCGAATGCTCTTTTAAAAATAAATTTCCACAGCTACCACAAGGGGGCATGGGTGTATGTGTGGGTAGTCGCTTAAGTGTTTAATACAAATATAATTATTTTAAGGAATACAAGCCTTCAATTCAATTTCCCTTTTTAACAACTGACAGCGTTATTGATTTCTGCTTTGGTAAGCAGTGAGTCACGCGAGCCCCAGACGGGGAGTGTTCAAGTTTACACAAGGTTTCTCCTGCACACCAGGATTTAATAAAGAAGGTAAATACGTTGACGAGTCGCTAATAAGACTGACATCGCTTTGCAAGAAACCTGGTCTCTTGTGGAATTAAAATCTGCTCCAGCTGGAGTACCCATCCGCTGGCTGAGAGTACAAAGTAAATAAAGGCTATCGTGGGATCTGCCAATGTTCCCAAGCAAAGGGACTGTGTCTCATCTTCCTTCACAGCCAGAGGGGGTCTTTTGGCGCCGTCTCTACTCATTCTGTCTCCCCAGCTGTTCTCTGGCTCTTCGCCATCCCACAGCAGTGGTCAACCGGTTCCACGCACGCGGGCAACGTCTCGGCCTCCATCTGCATCTGACTGTGCCCCCCTTTAACAAAAGGATAAAACGCAACGCAGCCTGGCGAAGGGGCGAGGCGAATTGAAATGTCACGTATGGCCAAAGGAATTCTGCCGCTCTGCTATTCCAGAACGTACCGTCCTCACGTGTGACTTGACCCAGTTTGCCTGATTTCCCGTGCTCTTCTCCACTCGCCGCTGAGTGGTATGGTACAGGCACTATGTTTCCTTGGCACTTTGGGAAACACAGAAATCCAGCACTACATTACTTTTGAAGCAGTTAGCTCTGTCGGTTCTGTCATCTCGGAGTGATGTGAAAACATTTCGGTAACATGGCTGGGACCTTACCTCACCCAACTTTGTGCCTGGGGTCCAGCACTGACCCATCTCGCAAGAGGAAGTAGTCTTTGTGTTTATTACTGCTGAGGAGGTTAATTTCAACTAATTTTAATTGTTGCCAGATCAATATAAAGTTGTTAGAAGATGGGAATGCTGCAAGAATCCTTTGTTTGCCTTTGCCAAACCCTTGCCAGGGGATTGGGACTGATAAGTCTCTGGAGACCCAAATAGAAAGGTGGGCCAAATTGCTGTCTCTCCTTTGTCCCCTTTATTATGGTCTTCTGTGTTGTTGAGATGTGCCCTTTGGCCTTCGTTCCCTCCCTGTTCTCTCCGATGACCCTGTTTGTGTGTTGCATAGTTGATACTTTATGAGCTGAAATTGGATAAAACAGTGTTTCTGATTGAGTCGGGCCAGAGGGTCATTGTGTGTCTATTGACTTTACCATGAGTATCTGTCCCACGTTTCCTGCTACACGGAGATAAGACATCGACTGCGCACTAGTGTTCGGGGTATTCATAGATTTCTCTGTGTGGTATTGGTACATTTGATACCAGAGGTGGTTATTGTCAGCCCTTGACATCTCTCCTCTCTTTTATTCCATCGGCTTACAGATGTATAATTTGATTTAACCCCCCGATGTGGCTCAGGCATTAAATGTGTAATCTGTTCTAGTGCTCGTGTTGCTTTGCGGTTGTGGGGAAATGTAACCACAGTATCGGTGATTTAAACATTAAGTAGAGCATGCGAAGCTGACTGTCCGGCACTGTCCCTCCGGGGAGAAACATCTGCACCCAGAGAAGCTGGAAGCTGGAGGGATGGCAGCTGGAAAACCCCACATGTGGAAGAAATGTGCGATTTTTTTTAATTTTTATTTTATTTTAATGCAATTGGAAGTCGTTGTGCATTCGCATTAATTAAAAATTAATGGAAATATGAGCTACAAAAAAGACGACTTATTTTTAATTGCATGTGCATATAACCTGAGGTATGTAGACGATACAATTAGGGTAACTTTTTCTGTAGATTGGTGCTACCATGTGTAACATAGTGTAGAGTAGATGCATCAAACAAATGCTGTTTGTACAGCACAATGGTGCCGTACATGTATTAGTCTGTGCTGTAATAACACCAGAGATGATCACACCGGAGAACTCTGATTAAAGATTGCACTTGTCTGGCTTTGGGTGTCAGGAAGGGAGGGACTACAATTCTTTAAACAGTTTTTTTTTTTCCCCTGCTTTTTTAGTTTTACCTATGTTGCAGGAAAAATGTCAGAATGTAGTTGTGGCTGAAGCTCGGTACGGATAAAACTGAGCAGCATAAAAAGATGTCAACCAGGATTTAGTCTGGAATTTCATTATAAATAATTAAGGAGGATGTCAACCAAATGGGCTTTTTTCCCAGAGAGGTCGGACCCTCGTCTTTGTTTCCCCTCCGTGGCCTCCACGGCGTCCGAACGCTGATATTTTCTTACTTGCTGAAACGGTGACAGTGTAAAGACTGAACTTTCAGCTATGCCAATTTCTTCTGCCACCCCTCGACGGCATGATGGACATTTCATTTGGAAAAGGGAAGAAAGAATGAAATGCACTAGTGGGTGTTAATGTGTGCTTTTTTATTTTTACCACTACCTATTTGCAACTCCAGGCTGAGTTTTTACAAATCCAGCTTTACACTGAAGCGTCTACATCATTCGGCAAGATAGTGACGATTGCATAAACGGCGATCGGAAGGCCCCCCGTTTGACGGTCTGTCTGTCACAACCGCGGCGCCTCCCTGCCCCTCCTAGAGCTGTGCCACTGCATCACAGATTAATTAATTAAGACTTAATCTCCTCAATGTGCTGCTCACCAGCCATGGGAAATCAGTGTATTGGGCACTAACTTATAAGCACCTGACCGCAGAATTAAATTTTGGAAGTCTCCGTTTAACGTGTCAATTTATTTTTCCTTTCCTTCCTCTTTTTCTGTTAGCTTTAGCCACTATCCTGTATGGACCACTGTTCACAGCCCTCCTATCAATCCATACCAATCAGAATCAGAATTTCGTCTGTCTGATAGGGATCACAAAGCCCGTTGCCCTCAACACCCGTTCTTCTGAAGAAGTCTGTGCTTCACGTTGCTAAAGAGCCCCAGGGAGGAATATCTTCATTAATGTGGCCCCCGATGCAGAGGTTTCTGATGTAAGATCATTACCTGAGGTTAGAGCAGTGGCTTCTGAACCGGGCCTATATGTCTCTCCCACTAATTTGTTTGCTCAATATACAGTGGGGGGGAAAAAAGTATTTGATCCCCTGCTGATTTTGTACGTTTGCCCACTGACAAAGAAATGATCAGTCTATAATTTTAATGGTAGGAGTATTTTAACAGTGAGAGACAGAATAACACAAAAAAATCCAGAAAAACGCATTTCAAAAAAGTTATACATTGATTTGCATGTTAATGAGGGAAATAAGTATTTGACCCCTTCGACTTGGTGGCAAAACCCTTGTTGGCAATCACAGAGGTCAGACGTTTCTTGTAGTTGGCCACCAGGTTTGCACACATCTCAGGAGGGATTTTGTCCCACTCCTCTTTGCAGATCCTCTCCAAGTCATTAAGGTTTCGAGCCTGACGTTTGGCAACTCGAACCTTCAGCTCCTTCCACAGATTTTCTATGGGATTAAGGTCTGGAGACTGGCTAGGCCACTCCAGGACCTTAATGTGCTTCTTCTTGAGCCACTGCTTTGTTGCCTTGGCTGTGTGTTTTGGGTCATTGTCATGCTGGAATACCCATCCACGACCCATTTTCAATGCCCTGGCTGAGGGAAGGAGGTTCTCACACAAGATTTTATGGTACATGGCCCCGTCCATCGTCCCTTTGATGCGGTGCAGTTGTCCTGTCCCCTTAGCAGAAAAACACCCCCAAAGCATAATGTTTCCACCTCCATGTTTGACGGTGGGGATGGTGTTCTTGGGGTCATTCCTCCTCCTCCAAACACGGTGAGTTGAGTTGATGCCAAAGAGCTTGATTTTGGTCTCATCTGACCACAACACTTTCACCCAGTTCTCCTCTGAGTCATTCAGATGTTCATTGGCAAACTTCAGACGGGCCTGTACATGTGCTTTCTTGAGCAGCAGGACCTTGCGGGCGCTGCAGGATTTCAGTCCTTCACGGCATAGTGTGTTACCAATTGTTTTCTTGACGACTATGGTCCCAGCTGCCTTGAGATCATTAACAAGATCCTCCCGTGTAGTTCTGGGCTGATTCCTCACTGTTCTCATGATCATTGAAACTCCACGAGGTGAGATCTTGCATGGAGCCCCAGACCGAGGGAGACTGACAGTTATTTTGTGTTTCTTCCATTTGCGAATAATCGCACAAACTGTTGTCACCTTCTCACCAAGCTGCTTGGCGATGGTCTTGTAGCCCATTCCAGCCTTGTGTAGGTCTACAATCTTGTCCCTGACATCCTTGGACAGCTCTTTGGTCTTGGCCATGGTGGAGAGTTTGGAATCTGATTGATTGATTGCTTCTGTGGACAGGTGTCTTTTATACAGGTAACGAGCTGAGATTAGGAGCGCTCCCTTTAAGAGAGTGCTCCTAATCTCAGCTCGTTACCTGTATAAAAGACACCTGGGAGCCAGAAATCTTGCTGATTGATAGGGGATCAAATACTTATTTCCCTCATTAACATGCAAATCAATTTATAACTTTTTTGAAATGCATTTTTCTGGATTTGTTTGTTGTTATTCTGTCTCTCACTGTTAATATACACCTACCATTAAAATTATAGACTGATCATTTCTTTGTCAGTGGGCAAACGAACATAATCAGCAGGGGATCAAATACTTTTTTCCCTCACTGTAGATGTAAAAGGTGTGCAGCAACTTCTTCCCCTGCCCTCTCCAGGGTTGAGCGGTTCTTTTTTTTTCATTTGTATTGATGGTATGCTAGTTTTTTTCACTTGAGGGGCCCTTACACAGTTCTGAGCTAGACCTTAATGTCGTCCCGACGTCAGTTTCACACGGTGATTCATCGGTTGTTGATGCCCTATTGATATGAAGATGCATTAAAGTATCCCGTGATGAAGTCGTTTCAACTCACAAAGTTATTTAATTAGTCGTGTTTTATGCCTGTTGTTTGTGGCCGCTTCTGTTAATGCCTGTCTCGGGGACTGGTGTTATTAAGGCTTTTGACAGACCTTTCAGAGTGAACGTATCTGGCTTGCTGTCCATTAGCAGTGACACGGAGGCCTCTTCGGTTTCATCCTGCAGCCGGTGGTTGTTTGTCATTTCCAATTATGCCACTTGAGCACATTTTCTTGTTAGAGAACTTAATTCATCCGTTAATGTATTTATCTGCAGTCACTTAGTTGTCAATAAATAAATAGGCCTGTTCCCTTTTTTCTGTGCATTGACATTACCTCCATAAAACACCTTTGAAATGAAAGAGTTTCTGTTAAGTTGGCAAAGCTACAATGCCGAGAGAGGAGACCATTTTACTCGTATTGGAGCAGATCAGACAGCCGTGTCTCTCCCCGCTCAATAAAACGATCCGAGGCCGTGCGGGTGTTTGGACTGACGCCGTTTAATTGAGATATAAAAAAAAAAAGTCGTAATTGAAAAGTATCTTGTGAGCGCCGCTTCCCAGCCCACCAGATAGGCTGATAACAAAATGAACCGGCATCTGAGTCGGTAGCAACAAAATAATGAATTTTTGAAGGTGAGTGTTTAGTTATGATAATTTTATGCGCTTCTAAATTAAACAGGCAGGGGCAAATCCAGATATTAATAAGCGGATGTGCAGCATGTTGAAAGACGCCACTATATATATTTTTTTAATCTCTGCATTATGCTATGTGAGGGGGACTTTTTTGGGGGTTGTATTGAATACTTCCAGTTAATTAAATTGACTGCCCAGTGTTTTGTCTTCACCTCCTCAGTGTGAGGGGTCTCTCTAGAGATGTGAAGCCAGTTTTGTTTTATGCCGTCTCTTTCCTGAGGCGAATGTAGGACAGGGAGGTGAGGGAGAGGAAGTCTAGAGGCCCTGACCCGGCCAGCGAGCGGTTACAGTACAGGCATTGAATCGGACAACCCTTAATTAGATTAGGTATTTAAAGTGTCAATGTCCCCTAATGATGTCTAATTTCATCCTGAAATGCTATTTTTTTCTAGAAAGAGCGAAAACTGATTTGAATTTGGTGCTTTAGAGATTAAAGAATCATATTGACCAACAGTAGTTGAGCCACAATGCCACAACAGTGAAATAAAAACCCAACTAAATTATTGCAAATACACCGTACTCCCCGAGCCAAGACCTTTTTATTTTTTCCCCCTAGTTCTTTAAGTAAACTTTATATTCCATACATGGACTTAAGCCTCTTTTGCGCCGTAGTCATGGTAAGCGTCTGACTTTCACAGGAGTTTATTATTCACAGCCAGGGAAGGCTAAACCCCTCCTGCATAGTTAAATACCCCTGCCCTGATTAGTTCTTATTAGTCACGGGCTACTGGACAACCAATTATTTTAATCCATGATGAATGGTCCTTAAGGAATAAGTTTGGGTTATTAAACGCCAGTCCTGGTTCTCAAGCATAATTTGGAGCAAATGTCATCGTGAAAACAGAGTGCATTAGGGGCATGACACCTCGCAGGAAGACAGATTCATTGAACTCAAAACTGCTTTTCATGGAGGTTTTTATAATATAATTTTTTATATAACCTTCTGAGGTTAGCAGTATAATTCTCTGTATACATTAGGCTAGTTAATGGTCACACATTTGCCCGTAAGAATACTGTGTCCTGTTGTGATTTTGTATTTGTTTACTGGGAATGTTTTTTGTTGGATCCAATGCACAATAACTCTCAAGTTTATGAAGTGGTTGTATTTGATGTGCACTGTTCAGCCCAAAGTATATTTTCTGGGTAAGAGTTGGAGCTTGATGGCGTTTATTCTTCGGCTGGCTGTGCTTCCCGTGTTGCATGCCACGCTGGCGTGCGCTCGGCCCCGCTGGCAGGAACCCCAGCCGCCCCGTCATCCACGCCACAGCAGGTACACAAGTGCTGTGGAGGAGTGTGGGATGAGGGACTTCTTGTTGGAACAGCAATGCAACATTTTCAGGTTTCGCAGCAGGTGTCAATACAATTACACTCAAGCTGTTGATGCTGTAGGAGGCACTTTCAAGTGTGCGCGATGGAACAGGACGTACCGACCTTTCTAGGTTTGGCATGTGGTGGGGAGCAGGATGTAGCAATCCCACTACAGTGCCGTTCGGTTCTCTCCGACCAAGAAATCATGCGACATGAGCCTTGAGCCTGTGGGTTACAAAACTCGCTGACAGTTTGTGGTCTGTCCGGGATTAGTTCCTCACTTCTGTGTACAAGAAGTGCGTGTGTCACGATGATGAGTGTGTGATGAGTCTGCTTTCCTGGTACTGCTTGCTTGCTCTTTTGCTGGAGGTTTCATTTTGGTGGGCTGTACTTATTCTCCATATTCATGATTTAAACCACTGTGCATACATGTAATAGCCACGGCAGCTTATTGTGGTATTGGGCTCCGGATGCTGGTTCTAATCCAAAGCATCAGGAAAGTGTAATGCATGCATTCAGATATTGACTGTAATAGAAGCAAACCAGGGGTCCTCATGGCAAGAATATAATTGAATGTCCAGCTATTCTTGATTGCCTACAAATCACTCCGGACTCCAGGTGTCATTCGTATAGCCCCGGTGGCTATAATCATCATAAAAACATGTCCCAGTGTGTTTTGATTGGAAGAACATGTCAAATTTGGAGCCACTGCAAATATGAGGATATCCTCCAAGTCAGAGTGCATCAGTGGGAAACAACTCTATAGGGGGGATGTCATGGCTTGGTAAGTGGGAAGATGGAGAAGCTGCTGTGCTGTGTATATATAAGCCAAAAACTGTTACCTCTCTACATCCGTCCACTGGGTATTAAAAGGGTTTCTGTGATCCTACATCAAGATCAGAGGCCCGGAACATCGTGACGACAGATGTTCAACAAGAAGCTCCTCTCCCCGATCACAAGATCCCTAATGCTACTTTTCAGATCAGAGCCATTAGCTTAAAGTCTTTGCTCTGATGCCAATCCAGTTTTTGGTTTTGGATTTGGGCGCCCCGGATTATAGCCAAGGAGCTCCTCGGGTTCGCCGACATCATCATCGCCCCCAAAGCCACTCTTGGCATGCGTCCGCGGCCGGGGATGGCTGGCGTCGGCCGCGGACGCGTGCCAAGAGTGGCTTTGTGGGCGATCGTCGCCGCGGCCAAGCCGGGAAACCGGTAAAGATGCCTAATCGGTTGAACGGTGCAACCTTCCCGAATCGCCGACGGCACAGACACGCTCGCTCTCTGAAATGTCATTTATAATGCGAGGGGAAGGTAATTAATCTCCGACGACAATGGGAGAGCTCTCGCGCCGGATGAAATCCCATCTGGGTTCTGACCCCTCTGGCTCGGCATAGTCCGATTTTTTTTTTTTTTTTTTTTTTTGCCAGGCTCGGTGTCCCTCTCGGAGCTAGCTCTGTTCTCCTGGAGTAGTTTTACTTGAAAGCACATTGTCTGCACACATATGTTGAAGAGTTGAGACACGCATACGCTTCTTGGCATAAATGCATCTCGACTGGAAATTCGCTTGGCTAGTCTCTCAAACGGAAGAAGAAGGAGGAGAAGAGAAGATTTTAGTTCAATTAGCTGTGTCAGTGCCAAAGACAGAATAATAAGTAGGAATTAATTGTACAATGTGCCATTTAATTATATGGCTTTCACTAAATGTGAGCCGCAGTATCTTTCTGGGAAGTGGAAAGGTGGTGCCAAAGTTTCCTCTCTGAGAGGAGCTTTGAACTATGTGTGCCGTC
This sequence comes from Amia ocellicauda, assembly GCF_036373705.1. Taxonomy (NCBI): domain Eukaryota; kingdom Metazoa; phylum Chordata; class Actinopteri; order Amiiformes; family Amiidae; genus Amia; species Amia ocellicauda. The sequence continues at coordinate 24,105,068 of NC_089868.1, read as the reverse complement.
TTGTAGACAAGCGACATAAATGTTTAAAATGTAATGCTAATAGAATAACGTCTTCTGTTCTTTATCAATTTAGCCCCAAGTTTAACTAATGTTAGTGTTTCACGTATTTTTCTCTGTGAATGATCTTGTATACCCCCACGGCTGCGAAGGTTTTCAGCGATCTTGCCCCGGGACGGCCAGAACGCCAGGCCGTTTCTGCGAAGTCCTCTGGCACCTTGGTTGGCATCTCCGAATACATGTCGGGGGAGACATTTTACCAAACAACTGGTCCCAGGAGTTTGAGCATTTAAAAAAATTAAAATAAATAAGACGGCAGCTTAATCTTTGGCAAATGGATCACATTTATCAGCGGATTAACCATTCAGTAATAAGTCTCGTCTGAGTCTGAAGGGCAGTAATTGATTACCTGATGGTGAGGAACAATTTATTTAAACCGCTCAGTGGAGATTTTAATGCAATTTGTCAAATCCCGGACACCTTAAAAGACAAACCTTCAATAAACAGGAGTTACAGGGTTTTGCCGTGTTTATGGCTTTTAAAATGGCTTCAGACTCTTCTCTCTTCCTTTTCTTGTTGTTAGACTTGCCCCGATGATGCATGCAAAATAATACAAATTAAGCTTTGGGTTTCAAGAGGAAAACAGAGGGCAGAATTTCCATCTGGTCTCGCCTCTAAATAGCTTTCATTTGTCTCTCTCTCTCCATGCGGTAAGGTCAGCTTGCCTGGTGGAGTGGTTCAGAGAGTTTCTCCAAGAGGTGTGAAAATAATATTCAGTCAAGAACACTTTCCACTCTGTCATCTTTAAACGGCAAATGACCGCATCAAGGCTGCAGTCTGTGAGGTCTTACTGAGGGCTGTGTGGTTGTGATACCTTCCCTCCACAGATGGCAATGAGCTCCCTCTCTCTCTCTCTCTCTCGTCCGCGTCTCACCCGAGACAGACCTAATTAGAGAGATAATTATACCTTCACATTACTCCGTCTTGGAAATTCAAGGAGGCACAATGCGGGTGGATGTTCATTGTTCTTTGTTTTCACTTGAAAAGATAGTTGTTCTTCAAAGAGAAATTGCGTGAATTCATCTGTTTCACAGAGAGCTGACATACCTTGGTCTCCACTTTTATGCAACGAAAGTTTTGCACTGGAAATGCTTCTGTGAAATCCAGGCTGTGCTGGGAATTGCTCTGGAGATTTCTCCGGCCCTGGTGCTTAATAGAGAGGTCACTGCACAATTTTTAAAAATGCATTCTCTGTGAGTCTCGGTGCAACAGATTGATAGAATCAAATCTTGGCTTACAAAACAACATCCTATGCTTTTTTTAAGCTCATCCACATATTGAAGCCTTTCCGTGTTGGCTGAGAGGACTTGTTCTGCTGTATTGTGATGTACTGGACTGTGATTATCGAAATGTTTACGAATGTCTGTCAGTTTGACCTGTATGTTGGTCATGGACACATTTCACTGGAAAGATTTGAATTCTGACAACGTCGACAGTCTACAGCAGCCCTAATGGTTTCTCAATATTTATTTTTAGTTTGGTGGGTTTGTATGAATATTATATTCGATACCTAAACCAGACCTTTACCCACAATGCCTCTCGAGTCCCAGGATTGTATCTCCGATGTTGTCAGGCCTCAGGGCAGTTTAAATTCAAGCTGAGGTCTAGTGAAACCAGTTGTAAATATCTTTCGCAACACAGGAAACATACCTAAAGATTACACAACTGTTTACCTGCTGGTGTAAGTCCCTTGTCACTCCCTCCTTTCCTTTGTATTGTCAGATTGGATTACTCTACTCCTGTGTTTCACTCACACGAACGGACTGAAGAGCCCGAGAATATAACAAATGGCAAATTTGCAAACAGGGAGGGGCATTACACACTCCTCCGACAGCGGAGTGACATCAAGGTGATGTGTTTCGGTGTTTGAAGAGCAGACCGCAACTTCCTCAAGGCCGGGTGAGACTGGCTGAATCGATGCAGGCGAGACTACGATCATCCATCCAGTCTCGTGAATTAAACATCACCTGTGAGAACAAAGACAACCACAAGGACATGAACCAAAATATCCTGTTTCTTTCTTCAAATGTGTAAACAAAGAAAACCAGTTGAATAGTTGATCGTTTCACAGTAACACTAGTTCTTGTATCATCAAACCACTTAACCATTGAGGTTTACGTTTTTTGTCAGTTCCAGTATTGGATGTTTTGCTTTAATTCGCCATTTGAGATGTAGCAGGGAACCCAGGGCCGTTGCTGACAGTCCGGTGCCCTCATGTCTGAGAGGAATCGTGCTATTTCACAATGTGGAATAAAACAGCCGTGCCCTGTCAGCTGGGCTTAGAGGCATTTAAAATGATTTCTTTTTATATTTCCCTTTAATAAAAGGAGGATTAGTGGGAGGCTGCTAATGCTGGTGTATAATAATATAAAGTATCAGACGGGCTGGGAGAGGGATTGCGGGGCAGAGTGGGAACAGATTATTGTGCACATCGGCAGCAGTAGTAACTCTCTGCATCAATTGCTTGTAATGCTCCGGTGCCGCTCAACTTTTAATTTTTGTATCTAAAATATGACTGTAATAATTAAATATCTGGTTTCAGCTGGGCCCCTTGTGTGTTGTGTATAATAAAAAGGTAGATCAAGCTTAAAAAATAATAAGATGGTTGAAACCCCAATGCATTTAATGCATTCTTTTATGCGACCGGTATTAATACCGTTGACTGGAGTGCATGTTAGCATTGACTGACTGGTTAATAGTATTGCTTTGGCAATGCACACACACAACCACACAAAATAATAAATACATAAAATGTTAGCCATATAAGAATGATCTTAAGGGAATATCTCCCACAATGCACTTGGATACAGTGGAATCAAGACTTTCTTAACAGATGGAGATGCTGTTTTGAAGAACATTTCAAACGAACTGAAAGTAAAGCTATTCAAAGAAACCGAAAAGAAATGCGGCTTTTATGTTACAACACAGACCAAAACTAGACGTATATATAGACAGAGGGAGGGAGAGCGATGGAGAGATTGTTTATCGTGTGTGAAATAGGTTTTGTTGAGTGGCAACTTTTCCTTTCATTCTCCTGTGAGTTGCTTTCTGTCTTCGTACCTTGTGCAGCTGGTTTCTTATTCATTTCTGCCATGGCGCTGAAGGCATCAGCCTCTCTTTGTTCGGAACTGGAGTGAAACTGCAACCAGTGCACATTACAGATCTTAAATATTTCTGCCTCGTGTCTCTCTGTTGCTCTATTGCTCTATTTTTCATGGGACAGATGGCAGCCCACTGTACTCGCGGTACATGTCAAAAGATCTGGGAATCAGTCGGTTTCCCTGCTTTTCTCTCTGCAGGGGCACCTGTGTTTCAACGCCTGCCAGTCAGGTTCTATCTCTACATCAAATGTACATTTTTATACAAAAACCCTGCTTGTGAAATACACAGACATGACTCTTGAGAGAGCCCTCCCACAGTACAACACAAAGCCCAGATATTAGAGAGGTCACTGATTTCCATGCCTGAAGGGTAAAGTTGTACCAGAACTAGATCATTTAGGTACCAGTCCTTTGACTTATTCTTTATTAATGTCCGTTGGTTCAGTGTTGTTGCTTCTGTGAGCCAACGTGCTGCGGAACACATTTTTTACCTCGCCGTCAGCCTCTTCCTCCCACTGCGGCTCCAACTCACACCGGCTACAAAGCCTTTCGTACCAGAAGCTGACACACAGAAGAAATATATATAGTTTTTAATCTGTCTGAATCTGGACTTCAGCTTCTCTTATTCCAAGTTGGCAGGTTGGCTCAGTTTGGTGTTCACAGTAGTTGAACCTCCTGCCGATATCGGTTTCACAGCCAGCTTATAAAGATCAATATTCTCCTGCACCGGCCGGCCGCAAAGAGCAAGAGATAAAATAAATTTCCTAGTGAACCTCTTCAAAGTGCTCGGCTGACAGGCACCGCTGGACTGTGTCGGACACGTGCGGGGCAGGGGGGTAAGTGTGGAGAAGGCCTGGGAAATGACCCGGTGTCTGTGGTCACCCCTCAGAGGTCAGTGAAATGTGCTGACTCGTCAGCGCGTGGGGTTAACCCCGTCTGCTCCTGTGTCGAGCTGCCACGGCTTCTGCCCGCGTGAAAAGCTTGGGAATGGAAATGTGGGTACGGCGTCAAAGGCTCTGGGAAAGTTTACTTGGACTGGACCCAAAACAGGTTTATTCAGCAGTTGTGCCGCCGAGCGGTGGGTGTCCGTGCGGGCGCTGACTAAGACCTAGGGATTACGGTGTGCCTTCACGAGCAGGACACCCTGGCCTACAAACCTAATCCCCATTTACCTCACGGCTGGGATGCTCAGTAAGATGAGGCGAGAGGAGGCAACACTACTAAAATCAACCGCCGCAATGCCGATTTTACTGTGCAGGATAAATCATCGGTGAATCACTCACTTGTGTCTTTAACCTTTTAGCTGCCGAAATGAGTCACAAACTCCGATCCACCGATTTAATGTATAAAGGTTAATGTGAAGTTTAAATAAAGTGGGAAGAATTCATTAAAATCAAGTGCAGCTGCAGTTCATCAACAAACATCTGCCCAGGTGTTGGACGCGTGTCTGAGAGTTGTTCAGGACTGTGTCGCTGTAGTTCGAGTTGTACTGAGTTTTTACAACTCTCTACTCAAGAACATCTTTCTCCCTTGTGGTACGGACCTACACAGATGCTTGTTCTATCAGACAAGTTCGCTTTTTCCTAGTGATGGATGTGTGTTTGTCACCCTCCTGTCTCTCCACGTAAATGGATGCAGCTCAAAGTCATGGCAGGTGTATCTGCTATTTTCCAACAGCGCCTCCTCCCCGAGTTTAATGAGAACCCAGTTTCAGCCTCAGGCATGCTACCGAGTTGACACTGGTACAGCTGGAGCGTGAATAGAAACGTTTGCTAGACTTTTGTAGTGTATATACTTTACAAACGAGAATTTGAATGATTAGGACTTTAGATTTACACGTAGAAGTTGCCCAATTAGTTTTTGTTTCACGATTTAGTTTTTGTGGCAAACGCACAAAGTACACCTGCACAGTATGAGATGCACCTGTAATACCAGAGAGAGATAAGGGGAGCTATAACAGCGCTGATCAGTAGCAGTAAATGGGAAATGAGACGCACTCAGGTCAAAGTCACACGGTGTGAAAGTTTGTAAATCAAAGGTCGGCGCCGAATGTGTTTCGTCTATTGTTTTGCAGGGCTGCTGGAGTCTGCTGTAGTTATTGTGTTGATGTAATGTGCAATTATACGTTGACTAATAATTCCTGACTCACCCAATTAAACTCTGCTCCAGTTCCTTTCAAAAATCTATTCCTCGCTCTCACAGGGGGCGATAAATCTGGTTTGTATAATCAGTGCTCTTGTATTCAAGCACTGTGGAGTCGCTTCAGGGTAGGTCTCTAAGTTACACTAATAATTCTTTTATGCTCTCCAAAGTTCTCGTGAGCCCAAAGTGCTTATTGCTGGATTTGTATTTGTCTACAGAAGAGTGTCTGAAGATGTAAAAAATCTCTCTCTCTCTATGTACAAAAACAACGAGAGAGCTGCATGTTTGTCAGGGTCTTCTTCGTGGCTTAGTGAAGTCGTGCACAGAAATTCGGGGGAATGCTAGTTAAAACCTAAAATGTGACCAAACCTTGAAACCAGTCACTCTAGTTTATTGAAGAGCTTTAATAGTTGACTGCTAGGACAGGCTTTCTGACCACATCAGGAGGCTGTTTTTGCTGCAGTCCTTCAGCCAGTAGCTTGAAAAGGTCAAAGGTTAGCAATGGCAAGGTTTCACTTTTAGTCTGCAAGACCCAGAGCGGCACTAGTCTCGGACTTTTCAACCTTAAGTAACACTGGCTGGTAAAACGTCTCAAATTTAATGTTCCGCTGGAGCTCATGAAGACGCATTTTTAAAAGCTCCACGTCACACTTTTGGATGATGAAAAGAAGTGGTGATAAAATACATTTTCGGATTATTTATTGGTGTACCACCACAACGCACATGCTGCGCCGAAGGGCATCGTTGACATCAAAGACCCGCCTCTCGGCCGTGAAGGGCTCTGCCGTTTGATGTGATTCGATGGGCTTCCTTAAGCGTGATCAAAGATATTTAAAAACCTTTAGACGTTTGACTTTTTTGTTGATGTGGTTGTTATCATCACCTACAAAGCTGAAATAGCTACAGTACTCAGGATGATATTTAATAACCACACAGCATACCAAAGAGGCAGGAAACAAAATTACACATGCCCTCTCATCCTAGCCTCGTAGTTCAGCAGTACCCAGATATAGCATCCTGATGTTTTGCTTGGGGCTCTGGTTTGGCAGCTGTTTGCAGTGCGTTTGGATTGAGAGGGTCCAGTCCAGTCATGCTGTCAAAAGGTGAATTCTGACTTCCTTTGATGGTAGGTCTTATTCGTCAGATTGTATGTTTTCGTTCACGTGTCTCACTGGATTGCGGTTAACTTGTGGCGACATTACCCAGCTCCAGTGTCATGTGTCCACAGTCAGGTAGGCTTTGTGTTTGAATTGTCCTTGAAGACCGAGGGGATGAAAGGGGAAAGGTTTGAAAACATTGAATAAATATTAACACTATTGCTATGAAGCTGAAAGCATAATCAAAAGAAAACTAGAAAGACCAACTGGAACGTACAAATGAATAATAAAGTAGAAGTAGTTCAGATATGTGGGGGGGGGGGAAATCTTCAAAGCAATACCCCTTGGGCTATTGTTTTTGTAAAATATTGACTTGGGGAGGAAAAATAAAATGAAAGATGTTTGGCTTGAGAATCGCAACAGCTTTCGTGTTGCTTTCTGTTTTTTTTGTCAGAGAGGAGGTTTTGATTTGTAATAAGTTTAAAGAGGCAGGCATGGGTTTGAGCAGAAACAATTTGGACAGACCTTGAACTCTAATCTAATATTACATCAGAGGGTTACCTGCTGTATTTTAAGGCCAAACAGAAGAGCCCAAACCCTAGCAAACACCTAATTTAAACCCCATCAAGTCAGTACAAAAGCAATCCTAACCAAATGCCAAACGTAACCCGAATTTGACATTGAACTTCATTTGAATCCACTGCAACCCCTTGTATTACATCAGTAGGTTACCTGTCCCATTTCAAGGCCAAGCAACGGCTTCGAAAAACCCATTAATCCGGTGTAATATCTGAAAAACACGAACTGTGAGTGCTCTGGAAATGTCACAAACCGCTCTCGTGCCCCTGTGAATTGACGTGACCCGTGCACCGCGGGCCTCCCGTCTTTGTTTTTTTTTTTTCCGCAGTCGATCTTGGCAGATGAAATGAGTGATGACAGTCGCTGGCTTCACACTTTCAGATTTCTTAATTACGTTTTTGTGAGCCCGATGGCCTGCCGAGCCCGCGATCGCTCCGATCTGAAACTTGTGCAAGGTCTTCGGTGACATTGACCATGAGGTAGACGGCGGACTGGAATTAGCTGAGGGAGTGATCAGTCCGAGTAAATGCTTATTTCAGATGCCAGAGGAGGTCCTTTTTTTCTGTGCTTGACCAATAATTTGTATTTGTATAATTTGTGAGGCTGTTCTCAGGCTCAGGTGGTTCCCTAGCGTCCGCAGAAACAAAAACTGCCGTTTCCTCCACCCTGCTGCTCCACTATAGGTTGGTGTGGGACATTACAGCACGGCCCTACTGTACAGGCATGCTATGTTTTTTATCATGATGTGGATAAGTGTCTGTATGAAATTTGCCTCATTGAATTGCTAATGGTTTTTATAGATTGCCATCTCGGGCGGCTTGGAGGTCTCTGCCTGCCGCGGCTTCCATCTTTTTGATTGATTTGACCTTTTTCTTATTCATTAAAATGTTTAAAAAGGGAGCCGACCTGACGATCTCTGTTATCTTGTTTGCAAAGCATCGGCTCTCGCGGGCGGCTGCAGTTATTGGGACATCATTACCCACCAACCCTTTTGATGAGGATAAAGGGACTTGTCAGGCAGCAAACTAAAGGCCAGACTGGGTTTAGGTTTTTATAGGGGTGTTAAATGATCAAGCGGAAGCTGGTGAACGACGCATGATGCTAATTGGATCATCGTTTGGGTTTGTGTTGAGTTTGTCTGATCGTCTGTTCCAGAGGGTGCAATTAAGGATCTCACCTGAAAGGGTTAAATCACATGACAGGATACATTAGTTTAAATGAGAGAGACGTGGTGAATGTAAAGCATAGAATACGTGGCGAGTTTCCCTGTGATGTTTGCCATGTGGTGACTCATGATGATTGTGCAGAAAAGACTATTTCCTTATGTTTAGGACATTTGAATATGCAAATATTAAACTTTAATGGTATGTTACTGTAGGGTATTTATATGCTTTACTCTTTGTAAGACTAATGTCAAACACTTTCCAGATATTATAATTTGCTCAAGAACAAGCGATTCCTTCTTTTGAGTCCCCACATCCAATTATTTTTAGACATTTGCGCTTTGTATTTTGTTTTATGTGTATTATTTTAGTCTTGGCTGCATTCTATAACTGTTGACGTGATGTGACAGGGCACGTTCCAAAGCTTTATAAGTATCAATTTTTCATTTTGATTTCATTTTCTACTATCAGATTAGCTTGTTTTGTTCTGTCAGAAACACTTGTGGTTTAATATAAGGGATCAGGGCATAATTACATTCTTTAATGCTGTAGATGTTACTTGTTTCTCCATATATATAGCTTAAACTTGCCTTAAACAAACTAACAGATCACTCAAAGTGAAAGGAACCCTATTAAAATCTTCCTTGCCGTACAGGATGCACTGTCTGTTCAGAAATGAAGTACACTTCCATATTTCAATCAGAGGTAATGAGGTTATTTGTCTTAAAGTGCAGATTAAAAAGTGCTTATGAGAATGCTTCTTGCTAAACTACTTATCGTCTTTGATGGGGTTCCCGTTAACAGCTTTCAAAACTATCAACAGCCTCGTGTTTGTCTTTTATCTTGGTTACAGATTTTGTCTCGGTTTCTCCTGAGGAAGTTGTCCTGTGTGTTAATTTAACAGATGTTGACATTTTCTATACTAAAACATTATAACAGGACAATACAACTTTAATAGGGGCAGCGCAGAAACAATGCAAGCTGCAAACAAATGAAATTTTAATTTCCTGTGATGAATTAGTATGCATTCTTCAAGCAGATGGGCTTCTATTTTTGAAAGTACAGATGATACTCAAACAAAAGTTATCGCACAAACCATCTCCTAGTGCAGTGCTGACTTACTGATAATCTGCACATTCTGCATTGACTGCACTTTCCGTGTGGGCTGTCGTGCGACTGCTGAATGCGCGCCTGGTGTGTGTAGCGCCTGCGACGGCCCGGATCAGGACCGGCTCCGTGGTGGGGTTCAATAAAGGACTGTGACAGGTTATGAAATATCACCGTGATCTTTTATTGATTCCCAACCCGCCGCCCTGTTGGAGTTAATGGATTGCCGCAGGTTGGCCGTATAGCTTTTTTGTTTCTGGTTCTGTGGGTGTGTAAGCTATGAACGATCCGCTTTTCCCCACCGATCCAAGTCGACTTCAGTGCCATCGTCTATAGCCATTTGGTTATTATTCATTCTGTGGCGTGACTCGAATGTAAGCATGTGCTGACCTTGCTCTGTGGCTAAGTGCGCCCTAAACGGGAGAAACCACAGAGGTCGGGAAAGCTAGCTCACATCTATAATTGTGCACAGCGTGTGTTTGTGTACTGGTGTGCGTCGTGGTGGCTGGCTCTGAGGGTTGGGGGGGGGGTGCCAGAGGGGTTGTTTGCCATGCAGTTACCCAGGCAACCGCAGAGAGCAGGTTGAGCAGGAGAGTCGACGGCAGACGGACCACAGGGACGCTTCTCAGATGACAACAACTGCTGCTGAAGAGCCATCCTCTCCTCCTGCTTGGCGTTTTGGGCGAACAGGCTGGGGGAGTGGGAATGTCTGGGCTGAGGCCGAGACAGAGATGGGGGGCTGTGGGGTGTCTGAGTGCTTGGGGTCTGGGATGCCGATGCTGACTGAACCCCTCTCCGCTGGTGGTGCGATCCCCGTCCCCTCCCCCTCCTCCCGGCCGGCCTGGTGGTAGTAAATCCCAGCGGCCCTGCAGGCAGAGTGGAGGGGCGGGCTTTATGGAGTCCAGGGACTGTGTTGGGGACAACATTAATTTTGAAGTTCAAGTACATAGCTGTCACGGTGCTGTCGTGGGGCCCCGGAAGGCATTCTTCCTGGAGGCAGAGACCCGCACAATAGGCTCGGGACAATGCCGTTGTGTTTAGCAGGCGAGAGAGGGAGCTCCGGTCCCACAGGGGGGCCTCCTTCAGTGGAGGACCAGCCAGTCCCTAAGTGTGGCCCCCGGACCGGTAGCAGGCTAGCAAATATGTATGCCACCCTGGAGAGAATAGGGGAGCAATGCAAAGTGTCTGTCTATTTATTCATATCAAGGGTACATTGTACCACTCATACCTCATACTGAATGTTTAATAGCTGACAATGTATTGGAAAGCACACACATTTGATCAGTGATTCTGAAACAGTCTCATTATCCTTCTATATTAACTTGTAAGTTTGGTGAAAATACATACCAGTTTTCAGTAAATTGAGTTGTAATTGATTAATTTAAGCAAGGAATAATAACAATAATTGACAAAAACTTTTTACTAAAGTATTTGAAGTTGAATTGTTATTTAATGGGTATGATTATATATGAAAAGATAAATGCTTCCCTCCCCCTTGAATCCTATCTAAAATCACCAAAAGACATGTGGCTGATAGGGAACCCTGCTCTGGCGTGTTGGGGGCTCTTGTTTACTGAGCTGTCGGAGAGAGACGGCCCCCGAACTCACCGCAGTCAGCCCCTCCAGGCCAGTTCAACAGACCTTTGGCCGGCTGGCTTTCTTTTTTTTCCCTTACATTTAATATCCTCTTAAAGTGTAACTACGTAATGTTCTCTCTGAAACGATTTATCTCCGTAGTGCAAGGGATTATGCCCAGTTTTCATTAAATAAAAATCCCATTTCAATTTCAGATTCCACAGTTTTGCTCTCTTGATAGGGCTTAGAGTAATATAATTAAGATCTGTGAGCTACAAAAGAAAGAAGAAAAAAAAAAGAAAAGAGAGAGTGAGAGCGAAAACCCCATTCTGTGCCTCTCGAGATTTCAAGGCCACTTGTTTCCATCCCTGCTGCTGAGGAGGTCTGTCCTGTGTGTCCCGCCTTCTAGTACACTGCCGGTGTGCTCTAGGATGGCACCCGCGCCCCCCGGGGCTCTAGAACAGAATGTAGTGTCTTGGTGTAAACGCCTCGGCAGAAGAACCAAGTCTACCACAGTAAATCACAGTAAATCACCAATTTTAAGTTAATACTCACTGATCCCATGTTCATATTAGAAGAACAAATCGAAAGCATTAAGCTTGCAGTTGAATGGGGCTTTTTCATGTGGAGAGGATCGCGTCAATAAGTCTACAATTAACGATGCACTTTGGTTTGTGTCATTGTTTGAATTGTGTCAGCGACATAATTGTTATATTGTCTCTCCATTTCATCTCATCGGAGGTAATTTGACCTCAGGAGTTGTCAGTCATTCTCTTAACTAAGTGAGACTCTGGATTTGATTAAGTATAATCTTTTCAAGTTGGAGTGGAAGGGAAATATCAAGGATGAACCAGTGACCGCTCTCGGTCCTCAGAATCGAATCTAACAGCGGCCTTGTAAAGGGCCGGAGGAATTAGCCGGGCGTGGAGAATTAGAAAATCTGAGATGTGATCTTATTAGACTGTCAAACACCATGAGCATATCATAGTAGTGAGGGCTTGACTGTTGAACACCGGAGAAATGTATGGAAAAGTATGTTGCAAGTAAACACTGAATTATGCAATAACCTCGAGAATTCATATTTTTATGTATCCTTTAATTGATATTTTAGCCTCGTTTAAGCCAGCTGTAAACCGTGTGTGGGTGTATTTTAAGTGATGTGCTTTGATGGATTTTCGAAATAAATGTGTACTTATCCTTTTTATGAGCAAGTTCTATGTATAGGGTGGTAAAAACATGACATGGCACAATAAGCTAAGTGAGAAGGCATTTAGAACAGATTCCAGTCTCTCATGCTCTTCACAATACATAAACGCAAACTCTCAGATCCGCATGAAAGTCTATTTGTCAGTTTGTATTATCGTTTCGTTTTTAGTAAAGCTAATGAGCACAACATTTAAAAAAAACATATTTACTGTTATGTAGGAGGTGGAAGAGTCAGACATTTACTTTTCTGAAGTTTTCCAATACAATTTGATGTTGTTCTTTTTAAATGCGTCTCCTTTCCGAGCACAGCCGGTGAAATGGTGCTTTCAGGGCTTCGGCGCTGTGCGGAGAGCAGAGATCCGAGGAGAATAATTGGCCCGCAGAAGCAATTTCAGCAGATGCAATCGAGATCATGTTTTGCTAAGGTTAATGGTTTATTAGACCAGATACAAATCCAGAGATGAGAATAAATATTGAAAGTAATGTCGTATTCGATCCCTTCTTGGCAGAATGGCTGTGCCTCGTGTGAAGTGTGAAAACACTGACATTTAAAGGAGACGGAGAGTGCCGCGGCTGCTCACCCACGTGATCATATGAAGCCGGGGAGGATGCTGAGCCGAGGCCGTCCGCACGACCCGATGCAGGCACTGGCCTTTATGTTTGCCTGTTACTGAATCTCATTATTTCTTTGTCTCTCAATTAGTTTTTCTTTATTAAAATCACTAAACCAAAACAATGCACTCTATGCTTCGATATGCCTTGTTTGCTGAAGCTTCTCCGGGAACGGCCTTACGGTTGGGCGCAGCTTCGGATGATAGAGCCAGGCTTGGCTTCGCGTAGGAGGAAAGACAATCACACATCATTCTGAGCGTTGATGTGCATCTTCTCAAAGGCCTGGATGAGAACTTCGAATTGCGAAGTGCATACTTGAACCCGAGGCCTCTGTCTACTACTTATAAACACAAGACTGGGCACATGTCTGTATTTTGCGGATATGGTGGCGTGGGTGTGTTTAAAGCCTCGATTTAGTCCAGGCCTCAGTATATGTGATCAATTATGAATATGTCGGTGTGGAAGCTGCCGTTTCACTCTGAAGAGTGATGAGATGCAAGGCTGTTGTGATTCGGTGCTGCGGGGGCTCCTTGGCAGCAGCACAGTGGTTTTTAACGCGGGGCTCTGAGTTTACAAGGGCAACACATGCGCTCCCATCCAAGTGTCCTTCTCTTCATTCTCAGCATGTAGGAGCCCAACACAGTGGCCCAGTATTCAGACTCGCCTCAAAGGATGTGTCAGGGTTTATTCCTCAGGATTCAGGTTGCTTCAAAAATCGGAACTATTAAGATTATTTGGCGGACTCGTGTAAAGATTTGTTAAGGACACTTTTCTTGGAATGTCATACACCTTTGAAAATGTGGGATATCTCATATGGGTAGCTGTTCTATAGCCGTTTCGAAGCCATACCTCACCTTTGTGGTCCGTGAAGGAGCTTCGGGAACCCGTGTTAAGGGCCCGTCTGTGGTTCCGTATTCCATGTGAATGTTAATCTGCTGGAAAGAAAAATAATGAATGATATTCTTTAAACGGGAACATCTAAACAGCCCACGGAGTGACACACGGGCGACTAACTCGTTAAGAAATGGCAGTAATCCTATTCTGCGCTTATCTCGCGAGGAGGGAGAAAACCAGATTGACACAATGGACCCTCACGCCCCCCCGCAGACCGCATACAGGCACAGCGACGTGCGTCCTTTTTGTACAGCATTTGTGCATGTGGTTTGTGTGCCTCCTTCCTAGAAAGGGATGGGGGTTCATTTTTGCTGAGGCCTAACACAGTTGCACAAAATCCTGAGCTGAGGACATAATGGGGTCAGAGCTGTGTAGCGTAGCTGCATCTTTTATGGTTTGTCGTGAGTCATGAATATTTACAGTACTAAGAACTGTGAATCTGTGATTTAATGAGCACTAATGTAGTAGAAGCCTGCATTGAGACATAGGCGCCGGTGTAAATAATCCAGCTAATTAATGAAGGGTAATAAAAGTAAAGTACAGATGAAGATGGCATTTCTAATTTTGTTGTTATTATGCTACAGGGAGGGTACTGTCTCCACAGTGTGTGTTAAAGGATGGGTTGGCAATATGAAAATATGGATTTAGTGTCGCAATAAATCCTGCTCTGTCTGATCCTAAAGCATGTAACTTGAGGAAATCCTGGTGTTAAAAGAACTATTTACAGGAAGAAAGTGATACCTTCCACACGGTGTAATTGTAAATAATATAGTTTTCCGGGTGATGAAAGCAGTTCCAGTTTGCACCGTCGGAAGCCCTTAATCTGCATGTCATTTTTACAACTGGTTGCACACGCTAGAAGAAAGTTCTTAGCATTCGTGCTGAATATTTAAACCGGTTATCTCCAAAAGCCAGAATCCATTCAACGCCGAGCTCCTGTACCTGAAGCAGTGGGCTATTAAAGCACACAGCCCCTCACCTGGGAGCGAGACCGGCGCTGATCGCTGGAGCTGCGACTATGAAAGTGCCATTGATGACCGTTTTGCTGGCAGAGATCACACCACAGGACCCTGTACAGAAAAAAACACACACACAAAAAACCCCAGAAGAAAAGCAAAGCTCTCAGGGTTTTGTTAACCAGAGTCGAACTGTGAAAGTTTGAGTGATTTGCATCTTGGACGTCTATAAAAAGGTGCCCTTTGTTTCCAGCTGAAGCGAGGGGACACAAGATCGCCCCGCCCCTCCGCGGCTCACGGGCGGTTGGCAGAGCACGGGGTTGCAGGCCCGGTCGTGTCGGAAAAAGCACCTGCTGTTATGCTCTTAATAATTCACTGCAGAAACGCAAACATGTCCAGCTCCCATCTCAAAAAGTTGGCGCGTTGTTAACCACCCCCCCCCACCCCTCGTTTTTTATGTACATCTCAAATACGGCTGCGGCTATTGTGTCCCAGGCGCTGTTTACTCACTTGTCATTTGCAGTGAAACGAGGAGTCAGCGAGCGCAGTGTTGTGGCTGACATTGCAAGGGGTAATTTGTATTCTAATGGTCAGGGTAGTCTTGGATACGCTTAGGTGACTGGAAAGCATTCGCCGGGAGGAAGTATCACAACTGTTATTCTGCTGGCGTGCACTAATACCCACGCTGATTAAAACTGTGGCACAATAGTAGGTAACTATAGATCATCCTTTAAACTTGACCTGAAAGCAAACAAGCTTCTGCTCATTCTGCTCAACCTGTTTCTGGGGTTTTGCCGTTTTGGAAATGTATTGCATTCATCATCTATTTCAGGAGCCTCGGCCGCAATATCGGTCTGATAGGGTGCTTTTATCCGATGAAGATTACTCCGAGACAAAACGGCAACCGAGCACGCGCTTGGCGGTCTCCCACAAAGCGCTGTATGTGGGTGACGCGCCAGGCTCCTGTGCACCGGTTTATTGATATGTCGGCTATTCACCGCGTGCAAGAAGCCGGTACTTATAGCTGGTAATCCCGGCTCTGTGTTTGCTAGCAGTGGGGCCCGCCTGTCCGTGATATCCCCCCCGTTTAAAAAACAGAAACAAGAAACAAATGGCACACGTGACACACAAAACCATGCCCGGCCAGAGATTAATATCGTATTATAGTTGTCCATTGTTCTGGCCTTAATTCAGCCTTTCGGTTCAGCAGATCGCTTTTAAGCTTCATTGGCTGTCGTTTTGGAGTGCAGTGTAAACCATCAAAACCTATATATAGTATTTTATAACCGGTGTTTTGCATTACACTTGCAACACTTTATTATTTATTATGTCTAAGAGACTTACTTGCGCACGTCTAAAAAAATTAATAAAAATAAAAAATACTGTCACCAACATTGACACACTATAATTGATTATTAGGTTTCTTTTTAAGTAATCCTGTATTTAAACTGTCCACTCTTTAAACCCTTTTATGAAGGGGTGTGTTATAGCACTGCAGTGACACAATATTACACATGTAAAATGTATTTAAACATTTAGAAAGACTTTAACACCTCGGCTAATTAAAATAAATAATCCAGCTTTAAAATAAATATTTGTATTCATCTGAAACGGACAGTTAAGACTTAATTATGTGAATGAATTGGGATGCACATCATTACTTCCAAATTAAGAGATTTGATTAGACTTGAGCTTTTCAAAATGTACAGAGTTTTCATTTTGTGCAAGCTCTTCCTATGAGCAGCAAAAAGTTGCCCCAGTTGGGCGTTTGAGGAGATGGACGAGTCAGTCACTCGGTCGGTGAGAGTGCAGTTCTGCACACACTGCCTGTACGCCGTTAATTAGTGCTCTTCTATAAAGAATTAGAAAACGCCAGGGGGTTTGCAGGAACGGAGAGTCGGGTCTGCATTGGGGTCCATCAGGCTTAGATTGTGCTCTTTACGTCTCGACAACAACAACAACAGAAACGCACAGTTACAAGTGACAAGTTTAATACGTGCTTAATAAATCGTGGAGGATGCGCACCAGTCAGGGAGGTCCCTGGAGTGAGACTGCTTGATCTCTGGCATCGTAGGAGAATGTATAGGCTGACGAAATGCAAGCCTTGCATATATATGCGTGTGTAATATTTCATGTGAATCTGTACAGAGAACTGTTAAGTGACAAAAGGAAAGCAGCGCGCCCGAGGACAAGGAGCAAGCTTTTATTTTGCTTTGCATGCAGCTCTATCCTGTTGACATTCGGGAACAGTGGTTTCTGCTCAGAGATCCAATCCCCCGTCACAGGGAAAATAATTACACAGTGGTGTCAACGAAACCTCTAGACAATTCGGCCCAGACACTTTTGTGTTTTCATGTTTTGAGAGTGATGATAACTTTTTGTCTGCTGAATTACTTTCCAGTGGCTGGTAATTGTGATTGAAATGAACTTCTCATCAGCGAGCGTTTTCAGTTTTCGTCCTCGTCTTTTGTGCTCCGTGCAGATCGCTGATGCTTTAATCAAATCAACCGATTTAAATCATCAGAGGTTAAGTGTCAAGCACTACAACGCACTCCTACATGACATATTTTCTATGCATAAAGCAGAAAACTGAGAGCTTTCTACCGCAGTCCCTTTTTGATTATCTTTGCCACAAAACAACCCTGTCCTATATTTGTGACAGACACTGGTTGCAGTATGGTGGTGCTGCAGATGCTCGTAAGCTAGTCATCTTGTTAGCAGTCTGGTCCTGAGGTGTCTGCATGTTTTAAGACGGTGATCAGCACTTGGGTATGGGAGTTGATATGAGTGGCCTTATCAGTCATGTGGTTTGTATTAGTGTTCTGCAGTCTTAAAGTGAGGCGCTTAGTTCTGCAAAGCTGTATGAAGTATAATTGGCAACAGCATAACTTTTTCATCATAAGCAATACTGGTATCATAAAGCCCAGTCAGCAGCCAGCATCCCCGAGGTATATTTCCAGGAGGACGCCAACCTACTGAAAACTTTCCACACTCCGTTTTCAGATGTATTTTTATACCGCGTTTTATTGCTTGGCGATAAGGGATTATAGGAGGCAACTTAAACATCCACTGTTCAGCCACAGAGCGAGGACATCAAAAGCGGCCTGCTAGACGATGCAATTTGGTATTTCAACTAATAGGGGATGCATCTCGCTGGTAAATTGCACCTCATTGCACGGGGATGGTTTCAGACTGTTTCGCTTGCTGCCAGAGAGGTTTTTTAATACTGCCATCGCAGACTACACTGATAGAGTCTACCCCAGGGGAAACCTAATGGAGAAGCATTACAGTAGCAAAATCACTTACATCCCAGACTCCCATTTATGTGTGCCATTGACACGGGGCTGGGAGGCGGTGGCTGATGATAGAAATGATTAAAACATTGACTCGGCGAGACGCTCAGATGCGACGCTTGAGGAGAGGGGCCGGGGTGGGGAGGTCACCGCCGAGCCGGGTTTAATAAATCCGCGCCGGTCAGCGGGGCTCTTGTCAGCCGCCGACACTGCATAGGTGCGAGGTATCAGACAGCTGTCATAACGGGAGTCACGCGGCAAACATGGCACCTGCCCGGGCCGACGCAGACATTACAGCTAATGAGGAGCACTGTCTGCACTCCAGCGGGCCCTGGGAGACAGGCCTGTCAGGGAAATCCCCAGATACACCTTGATTCTGCCCGGGAAGCTGAGCTCGACTTCGATAACACAGATCCACTTGACAAAAACCTGTCAGAGTTTCCCAGTGAGCGTCTCTTTGCCATTGTGACAGATGTAAATGCAAGCAAAATAGTTTATTTATTTTATATATAATAAATATATATGTGAATAACGTGTGTGTGTGTATGTGTATATATATATATATATATATATACACTCACCTAAAGGATTATTAGGAACACCATACTAATACTGTGTTTGACCCCCTTTCGCCTTCAGAACTGCCTTAATTCTACGTGGCATTGATTCAACAAGGTGCTGAAAGCATTCTTTAGAAATGTTGGCCTATATTGATAGGATAGCATCTTGCAGTTGATGGAGATTTGTGGGATGCACATCCAGGGCACGAAGCTCCCGTTCCACCACATCCCAAAGATGCTCTATTGGGTTGAGATCTGGTGACTGTGGGGGCCAGTTTAGTACAGTGAACTCATTGTCATGTTCAAGAAACCAATTTGAAATGATTCGACCTTTGTGACATGGTGCATTATCCTGCTGGAAGTAGCCATCAGAGGATGGGTACATGGTGGTCATAAAGGGATGGACATGGTCAGAAACAATGCTCAGGTAGGCCGTGGCATTTAAACGATGCCCAATTGGCACTAAGGGGCCTAAAGTGTGCCAAGAAAACATCCCCCACACCATTACACCACCACCACCAGCCTGCACAGTGGTAACAAGGCATGATGGATCCATGTTCTCATTCTGTTTACGCCAAATTCTGACTCTACCATCTGAATGTCTCAACAGAAATCGAGACTCATCAGACCAGGCAACATTTTTCCAGTCTTCAACTGTCCAATTTTGGTGAGCTTGTGCAAATTGTAGCCTCTTTTTCCTATTTGTAGTGGAGATGAGTGGTACCCGGTGGGGTCTTCTGCTGTTGTAGCCCATCCGCCTCAAGGTTTGTATGTGTTGTGGCTTCACAAATGCTTTGCTGCATACCTCGGTTGTAACGAGTGGTTATTTCAGTCAAAGTTGCTCTTCTATCAGCTTGAATCAGTCGGCCCATTCTCCTCTGACCTCTAGCATCAACAAGGCATTTTCGCCCACAGGACTGCCGCATACTGGATGTTTTTCCCTTTTCAAACCATTCTTTGTAAACCCTAGAAATGGTTGTGCGTGAAAATCCCAGTAACTGAGCAGATTGTTAAATACTCAGACCGGCCCGTCTGGCACCAACAACCATGCCACGCTCAAAATGGCTTAAATCACCTTTCTTTCCCATTCAGACATTCAGTTTGGAGTTCAGGAGATTGTCTTGACCAGGACCACAGCCCTAAATGCATTGAAGCAACTGCCTTGTGATTGGTTGGTTAGATAATTGCATTAATGAGAAATTGAACAGGTGTTCCTAATAATCCTTTAGGTGAGTGTATATATATATATATATATAATGTTAAATCCAGACATGCATGGTGGATCAGACCAAAGCAAGGAGTCACCCGTTGCATGTGTGCATTTCAATGACAAAACTTCCTTTGCCCTGACAGAAACCACCTGTCCCAAAGCAGCAGGCAAATGAGGGGGACAGGTGGTGGTGCTATTTAAATTAGCCACGAGGAGGGCCAAGGGCAAGTTACTCTGCTGTTTTCATTGGGAAAACCCCCACTGACAGACTGATTCATTTTCAAAAGAGAATTTAATTAAAGAAAAGCGTTCAGCTACTCCACCGCAGCGTTTAATACGCCAGCAATGGCTCATTTATCTCCAGTCTCATTAATTGATAAATGCTAAACGAACACAATGCACGACCTCCGGGATATTTCGTGGAAGTGTCCGGGACTGTTGTTTGAGATCACTGTGGCTAACAAACACGGCAGATGTGTCGGGTTCTTGTGATCTGTGGCTGGTGAGGTTGTCTGAACTGCATAAAGCTCTTCCTTCCTGAGAGAAACCTCTAATCATCCTCTGTAAACCTGCTTTTATCTTGGCATGTCATGTACATTTCTGTTCTGCTGTGTTTTGTGTGCTTTTCTGTGCTTTTCTGTACAGGAGCACGGACATTTACATTTGAGATCCGTGAAAAAAAGGGCTTGAATTTCCCCCTTTAGACTCGGGTGTGAATGAGATTCATCCTGGGATCTCTTGGGCTGTTTATTACATCCACAAATCACAAGATGGTCTCAGGATTGTCTCCCAGATGTGCTTGCAGCTCGACACTTTGCGTAAAAATAACACAGGAAAGGGCCCATAGGAGGTTCAGTGACAGTGAGAGCCTTATTTCTAATGTTATCCCATTAAAACATGCTTTTTTTTTATAAAGAAAGGTACACTGATTGCATGCAAACCTTACAGCTTATTTTCCTTCCATATTAACAAGGTATCTTTTGTTTACAGCCTAATTATAAACCCTTCAAAACTATTGCAGTTGCTGTCTGAAAGACCCTTCTCCGGTTTGATTATAAGATCAGGCTCAACAATGATTTAATCATCATAATAGTAATAATAATAATATTTGTAGGGCGTACAACCCTGGAGGCAAATACCATGGAAAATATGTTTGGGCTTTTCTGTAATGAACCTTGATATTCGTGGATTGGATGTTGCGTTCAGTCAATTGATTTAATTTATTTTAATGGCGCGCATTCATCTAAATTGCAGTTGGCATTCCGGGAGAAAGTGTTGCTTTGGTGATAACCCGGTCACAGCCGAGACCAAGCATAACTAGGAGGGTATTCATGGCCTGCTCGTGACGCCTTTAATAATCCGGTCTCTGGTAGTGTTGCATCTATTTAAGAAAAGGAGAGCGGGAGAGGGAGAGGGAGAGGGATGAAAGAGGAGGTGTCTCTTTTGTAGGTTTACATGAAGGTCAGCATCTCCTCTGGGATGTTTGGTTCAGTCAGGGCTTCTGGTGAGAATATGATAAAATACTTGTCCCTTATAAGAATTCCTGCTTGTTTTAGTGCCTTGTTGTCGTTGTCATTCAATAACACCACATAGTTTCATGCAAGAACTAAAAGGCATGGAAACCAAGCTAATGGACACCCTCTGAGGTGAGAGTGGATCCGGACAGCCTTTGCGTTCTAGTTTTAAGTGTATTCCAGTTTCTGTGCTGTTCATGAGCACCTGGATGCGCACTGAATTATTAAACGAACATAACCAGAAGGCAGGTTTAATATAAGCTATATTTAGAAGCATGAGGGAAGCCGTTTTAACCTTTGTAATATTTATCTTGGAAGCGGAAGTCATCCTGTTGCAAGCGCTTGACTTTAATCATATTTATTTATATGTTTGCTTGTGCTTTCCAACGTCACCTGGCTGCCGAGATAAATGAGCGTCTGCGGCGGCTCATCGTTTTGAAGAACCAGAGGTAAACCCGATTTATGATGTACACATTAGTGGTAACGGCAAAGGTACGACACGGGGGTGGTTTGGGATTTTGTCTGGACGCCTGTTGTTTAGTATACTTGAGTAGATTCTCCGTATTGTGCGTACAGAGGGATTAAGATCTCCTGCTTCATCTCCACTCTGCTCTTCGATGTTTAATGGCTCACGAGTTTGTGGAGAGACTCATTTATATGCGAAATTGAGAATTCAACATAAGTGTGATTTTAAATGTCATGCGTCTCATATTTGGGGAAGGTTTGAAACAATAGGTGTGTGTAGCGCCTCTGGCAGCGGGCATCTGATAATCCGCCCTCCTCTTTAAGCAGGATCTTCAGAGATCTTCACATGTCAGTCTTTGTTGTATTTTTGGAGAAGCTGCCCCAACTGCACTTCTCCTTCCCGAGATGATGCTTTTGTTCTCGTTATTTTTTCTTCCCTCCCTCTCCTCTCAGCTCCTTCAGTTTTCCTGTTTCTTCCCAGACTCCTTTTCATCATCTGAGAAACCTTTTCAACCCCCTGGATCACGGTTTCCCTCCTGGTGTCTCTGCTCTGTGGCTTGTCATCTTTTGATTTCTGCGTTTTTAATAAGGCTCTACCTCGGCTCGCCTCCTTTGTTCTGGGGACCCAATCACCTGCGAATCCGGCTGACAGAGAGGGAGATCTCTGCAGGGGCCTCACCTCTGTGTCTTTGTCAAAGCCGTCGTTTAGTACGTATCTAGGTCAGCTGTGGCCCACGAACACGGCACGGCACGTTGAATTACCAGCCACGACAAGATAGAAGTCTCCAGGGAGAAAGCAGCTATTGGTTTTAAAATAATTACACTTGGATATACTGGTGTGACTGCCGATGACACAGTTCTAGTAATGCTGTGTGATCTGTGTTCTTCCCTGCCTTTTTGTTTATAGCTGGTTAACAAAATACCGCAAATTTCTTATTGTGCACGCCTGTTGTATAATATATGAAGAGATGAGACGTGTGAAGATCATAGCAAGTAGGCTGCCATTCAAGGCTTTTTTTAAATTTATTTTCAGCCTATAGAAACGGTTTTGTGTGGGAAGGTTAGAGAGGATATGGAAGAGGCTTGCATTTTTGTTTTTCATGCTCTTCATAGTTTGCATCCTTACTTTACCTCTGAATTGCTGAAACAATGCCCCGAATAAGAGTCTTAGGAACACCTAGTGTATTTGATTACAAAACACAGTCAATACAGTCATGCAACAATTCAGTGCTTAGTTCATATGGCGTGCGTGGTTTTCGCCAAATTAGTGTACCGTGGATAAAGCTATACAATTGAACTGGATGCTTCACATTGTGTTCTATTATCTATATAGAATTGTCCCAGAGATTCCCTGTTACATTGTAGTCAATATTTCAATTAATCCCAAACTCACACATTCCCTTAGAGAGGTTGAAATGCATTGGTTATGTGTTTGTGTTTAGGTGGACGGCAGGTCTTCAGCCCTAGACTGGGATCGGTGGGGGTGTTGCAGTCATCTGCGCCTGTGGGAGTGTGGGTGGGGGGGCTGTTGTGTGTGCTCTTTGTTCCAGGGGGTTTTAATGCATCAGGAGGGTTTAATGTCAGCAGTCTGTACCCTTCGGGCAGCTAAAAGGACAGCTTGGATTCTTTAAAAAAACATCCAAGGAATTGAGTAATACCGCAAAGCTGGGAAATAATTAAAATAATCACAAATTTATTTTGAAAAATGGCAAAATCCTGTGCTAGACAAGTCACGGGAGGATTAAAGTAATTAATTTTTAAAGAGACACATAAATAGTCTGGCAAGTCTTCAAGCTAAGTTTGAACATGTCTTATGGCATGGATAATTAATTAAAACAATATTAAAGCCACTTTTTTAAAGTTCATATTTGTTGCTTTGAGTCATTAGTTGCCTTCAAAAGTAACTTGGTATTACACGCCCAACCCCATATGTCCTTGAAACAACCTTTGTGTGAAGTGGTAAGAAATGCCCGAACCGTCTCGGCGTCACGTGCCGGAGAGGAGATCAGACAGTCCGCCCGTGCAGTTCTGTAGCTGGCTTTGCACCTTCAGAAACGTACACCTCTGTGAGTGACACTTCAATAGCATTTAAACCTTTATCTGTGCCACAAGATGTCCTTGACAAGCAGGGGGGAAATGAAGAAAAGAGACGCAAGACATCCACCTGGATTTGCCGGTGTGGACGTGTGTCTTGTTATCTGGCTGCTTGGCCCCCGCGAGATCGTAACGAGAGAGATGAAACTCCGATTCGATGATCAGGGGAAGAGCCGGGGATTTGCGGAGTCTTCTGGGAGCCATAATTCCATTACAAGGAACCCTAATGGACACAATCTGGCACCTCTCCTGCTAATCTGGCGACGCCTCCCCTTCACCCCTCGCCCCCTATCCTGTGGTTATTGCTCTGCCTCCTACATTTAGATTTCTTTCCTCACAAATCCATTCATGGTGCATGCTTTATTATCAGGAGGAAGGTGTCTGGCTCTGCTGTGTAATACCTGCATAGACTAGTGATTTTTGAGACCCTGCAGTATGAACCATCCCGCACAGGCCTATTATTAGGTATTAGTTTTGTCCATCCATTTGCACACACTATAATACATTCTGTAGAGCTTGATTCTGCTTAATACTACTTTAAATGGCAGAATGATGAAACACAAAAAATGCACAGTATTAATGCCCAGCTTTAGCACTGAAATATATCCCGTAACTTATTGACCTCTTACTCTGCGATTTGACATTTTTTAAGCCCCTGGAAAGAAAGGCACTTTTTGAAAACAAATCAGCCATTAGTTAATTGCGCTAAATCCACTCAGTGATGTCTGCCTAGTGGTTTGTGCTTTCGAGGCAGCGTCCACAGCATACAGTGGTCACTATCAAAATACAGACGCATGTTTCACTGAAACCATGTGTTGCTTTCCTGTTGTGTGACGGGCTGGTTTCACGCTCCTCCTGTTGAGTCTAGTAGCCTTACAGGTAGTTTAAATCATCGTCTGTATTAATGGCCTTTGGTTTTGCGCAGCTATGATGATGATCGTTCCCCAAAGAGTATTTTTTCTCCTTCTCATAAAACCTTGAGAGCTTTCCAAGGTAAACCACATGTAAAATCATAACAGTTTAACTTTACTGGCACAGCTTAAGGAATGAAAACCTTAATTTAGCTGCTGCCTGGCTGAGTCATTTGACATGTAACCTATTTTGAGAACTGTGTTGACTGTAGGGCAGAATTGAAGAGTAAATTGGTTTTTCTAAATTAAAATAGCCAGGTTAGTCAGTTGTCAGATTCATTGGAACATTTTTTTTAATATGGTTACCTCCTCCTTAAATCCTGTGTCAAGGGTAAGCAGCTACTCTGGCAGTGACATTGAGAAGTACTCCAATTTTCTCAAAACGTGTTTAAGTGCCTGCTGACAGGATTATAAACTTCAGAAACCCTAGAGAGGAAGAATACAGATATTATTTGTGAAGGAGTTTGAGGGGAAATAAAAACAGTCGAATAGATGCATAAATGCCGAGCGCACATTGGGTTAGGTACTACGACTTATTACCACCATTGCCTCTCGATGAATGTGGGCATCACACTCACTGTGGCTTTCTGTGAGTCTTTTATTATTCCTGCATATTTATTACCGACTGCGTGATTGAGATTCACAGAAGCACTGAAGGAATTCAACGCCAACCTTCTCCCCTCTCTCTCTCTCTCTGAACAGCCAAGAAGACCTGTGCCACGACGGACTTCGCCTGCAAGAACGGGCAGTGCGTGCCGGCCAGGTGGCGATGCGACGGCGAGGCGGAGTGTCCCGATGGCTCGGACGAATCGGAGTCCACCTGCAGTAAGTACCCAGTCGCGTGACGCACTCCTTCCTCGGGGTTGTCACGGGCCATGGGCTGACACTCCATCACGACGAGCCGCCTGGGCCCGTTCTTCTCCAGGTATCAATCTTGTCCTCGAGATATCAACTAGGTACCTCCTATAGGTGATTTTTTTTTTTTTTCCTTTGCAATCTTGAGGAACAGATAGATTCCAGTTCAGTGGTCAACAAGGATGGGAGTACAAATAAATAAATCAAGCTGAAACTGTCAGCCCATTTCTCTCTCCACAGTGGTGCACAAAACCCAGTCGCAGGCCATTCATTACTGCCTCTTCCGTTGTCTAATTTATATACACCAGCTGTCAAAATAATGGACTCGCCAGTCTTACTGGAAAAACTATTTGTGAATGATTCGGTTTTCTTTTTTTATGCCATTTTATAACGGCATACAACAGTGGATGTGTTTCTCATGTTATTACCAAGAGTCTGTTCTCCCTCATAGGAGTCAATGGTGAGTTTCCATGGATGCAAGGCATGGATACCAAAAAAATTGTATACTGTGAGGGAAATGCCAAGAAAAGCTGATGTTTTATTTAATGGTTTAAAGATTCATGTGAATGGATATTAAAATTATGTATACAAAAGTGGTTTGGTTGTCAAGAGGATGGTAATTACCATATAAACACAACGTAAGAGAACAACAGGTGATGAAATGTGCTGATCGTATGCATCGCCTGACATTTGCCCAAATTGAAATGTAATGATATGAGAATTGTCTGGGGAAAATGCCAGCAAAACCAACCTCTGAGGGATTATCCTTTTGAAATTCAGTATTTTCATCGAAATCAATATTTTATTCCCATTCCTCCTCACAATTGCCCTCATATTTTAGAATCCCAGTCAATATACGTTTAATATTTTAGTTTTTGACTTGTTCATTTTTCACTTCAAACACAAATTAATGTTGTTTTTTTCTTGGTTCATCTCTGAAAGGAGCAGAACAATCATTTTACCGTTCTTGTCAAGCTTGATTTTCCATTTCCCTCCCCTTCCATCCGTCCCCGGCGATTTGCGACCTTGAGGGGGAATAGTTGATCAGACGCATACGGACACGGCGAATACAGTACAGAACGATATAGCCTGTGCATTAGGAGCAGTGGGAGGTCAAAGCTCTTGAACCCATCATGCTGACAACACCTTCCCTCCATTCGAGCACAGGTTTTGTTGATTGCCGAAAATGGAGAAAATGAGTTGCTGGCGGTGATCTCGGCGCACATACATACAGTGCTTCCGAGATGGGCTGTCGGTATGCCTGTGGGCCATGCCGTGCGGTGTCCGATTGTGCTCTCCCACGAGTCCCTTGAGGTGGACGTGTCTTGGGTGATGAACGAGGAGGCATAGTCGTGCTCTACGGCTTCTGCATTCACGAAGCCCAGAGAATGCAAATAATAATGTGGCAGCCGACCGTGTGATATTCTTAGTCTGCAAAAGAAACAGGAAGTCATTCAGAGGCAACACAACCCGCATTGTCCTGCACTAACGCACTTTGCATGAGAAATCCCAGGGGACAGTTCAAATTTAAACACAAAACTACACTACCGGTCAAAAGTTTTAGAACACAAAGTCCAGTGAATAACTCTTACCTTTGTGACACTGTGTTCCTACAATGTGCACATCATTTGAAAGCTGATTCTCTTGGCTCCAGTGCGTTTCATTCTCAAACACATCCGATTGACAGTTTCTGTGTCGCCCCGTCATTCAGAGATCGGGGGGTAAACGTGCAGTCTGCCGAGGGGGGTGGGGGTGTCTCATTCAGACGGTCACAGATCACTCAGTTTCGATTGGATTTCTTTGCAAATAGGCTTGTTTTGTTCAGAACAACTTAATAATTTATCCAGTATATATTTTATGTTCTATCAGACACAGAGAAGTTCAGATCCAAAGATGTAAAATCGTTGTGTATCGGTACACTGTAAACAGAGTTTTCCATCTTGACATGTTGAGCTCTCTATGGGTGTGTGTTGCTTCTACCAAAACATGGATGGTCTTGTTTTGATCAGTAGAGTGTCTTGCTCTAGAATGTAGTAGTAGTGTATACTCATAATGTAGACAACACAAAAACTAGACTCCTACTTATTGAATGGTGTGCCTGAGACTCATTATGCACTTGTCAGGGTCCGTATTGAGTCTGTCAGTGTACAGATATAACTTTTATTAAGAATGACACGAATCCTAAAGCTGCACAACATTATTGCACCGGCGCCAGAGGAAGCGAGCCGAACTCTGAGACCTTTCTCCTCTATATTCTTAGAACTGCGGCTTCCCTCTGGAGGAATGCGAGTTATCAACAAGAAATATACATGCCTCAAAGCCAGATAAAGATCTGCGGTAATCGAAGGCAGGGATCGACCCCATAGCACTTATCAAATTAGTATTGACACTGGAGTCTGTGCAGAATTCTCCCCGAAGATGCTTTTGTCTGCCTGCCTCACTCTGCACATGGCGGGGGAGCCTTTTTATCAGCCAGCGAGCACGAGGCGCCGCTGCCCGTCCCACATCACAGAGCGGTCTAAAATAAAAGCACTGTGTCACCGTAGCGCTGACATACTGCACATACAGCGGAGAGTAAGTGTGGCCTGCAGGCATGCTAATCCAAGGGTTATGTTGTCAGCTTTCGAAAATTGTTTACAGTCGGACCTGGTTAATTGTCTTGACAGAAACGCGAGCGCGCGCGTGTGTGTGTGCGTGGGGGAATATCCCTCAAGCAGATCCATTTTGGTCTTAAACTCCCCAGCCATGAAGTGGACTCTCTGGGTTCCTGAAATAACAGCGATGGAGCCGCTACTACAGTCAAACCCGTTATATCTGCAGAATGGCCTCCTCTCAGTTCCT
Organism: Amia ocellicauda; assembly: GCF_036373705.1. Classification (NCBI taxonomy): domain Eukaryota; kingdom Metazoa; phylum Chordata; class Actinopteri; order Amiiformes; family Amiidae; genus Amia; species Amia ocellicauda. The sequence continues at coordinate 24,076,836 of NC_089868.1, read as the reverse complement.
CTTCCTCTGGATCTAAAACACATTCTTGATCAGGCGCAGACAGCAGTGAAAGTCCGCTCACACCTCTCGTGATAACTGTCAGCCTTTTCATCTTTCAGTCGGGCAGTACAGACAGAATCCCTTTCTACTTTAATGAGCCTGCATTTAGCTCCCCCCTTGATCTTTCAACACCTTCAAAACTGATTTAATTGATTTTTTGATTTCTCTTTTTTGTGGCACTGGAGAGACCTGTTCGGCCTAGCCTCTCTTAAATAATGCATCTGATTGGATAGATTCTAGGGAAAGAAATCGATAGCCCTCCGGAGACCCTCTGATATCAGATTCTGTCTCACCTTCTGACTTCTAAGATTCGTTACATACTATCATCTTAAAAATAATAAAATGTTGGGGGGAAACAAACGATGCAGGAATGAGAGAGAGAAGATTTTTAAACCTGTCATGCACAGTAAAGCAGTTCATGGAAACCGGCTCCTTTGGCATAGTGGCTGTGGCACGCATCTCCGGCATTCCCAGATTCCTAATCCGCCCGGTGCCGGGATGACGTTCCCCCGTCAGAGGTTCGCTCAGATAGTGTAGGTGTGAAGTCTTGTCCTGTCGCCTGGCATATCTCTCGCCCCATCACTGGTGGAAAACTGGCATGACAGTCTGTCTGTGTTTAAGAGCCGAGTAAATGAGTGTGCACGCTGATGAGCCGGGGGGCGCGGAGCAGACGGGCTGTCGCCGCAGCCGCGCGGAGTGTAATGCAGGTTGACAGTGGCGGTCAGGCAGCCGAATGCTTTAACGGTGGGATGGGGAGACGGCGCGGTGACCAGATTCCTGGAACTTCTCCTCACGTCGTCTTTCCCTATCTATGAACTCGCAGCGAAACGGGGGTGCCCTCATTAGTGGATCCTACAGTCTTAAATTATGCATTGAGGATTGTTAATCTCTTTACTGGTGGGTGGGTCACTAATGATGCCCCAAGAAGGAACTCGCAATGACCCTACACTAACAACCAGCTTTGCAAACTTGTTTGTATGCATTTCGGTGTTTAACATTTTGTGCAATGCTTCTTCTCGTCTCCGAAGCCTGGTATTGAGCATTAATGTAATGTAAAGAGAACCAGGCTCAACTTGTACTTAAATTGCATTGCACAAGATTGAGCTGAAGAAGAAGAAAACAAGCTTTTATGACAATATACAGCGTAGAAAAAGTAATTTTTTGCAAGTTAATTATATAGAATTCTTCATGCCGAATCTGAATAGGATGGAAGGTTTCACTCAGATGTGCTGGACGGGTTCAATTTCATGCTTCAAGCTGTGGTGGCTGGAGTAATTTCCCATGTGGGTGAGCAGAACTAAACGCTCCACCTCCGTCCTCGCCCCCGACACCCGCCTGGATCTCCGCGGAGAGACCAGCAATGTCAACGGAGCCTGATTAGTGTTTAGAGGAGCGGTTTGATTTAGTTCCATCGCCACCGGTCTCGCTCGTGCCCCCCGATGTGAGGCGGCCGGAGGCAGAGTTCAGCCAGCGACCACAGAAGGTCCCATGATGCGAATCCTAGCCGTTAGAAAAGAAAACTCGAAACAACTGCGGTTGTGCTTGCCTGCCGTACAAAATTAGACTGCAAACAAGTGAACGCTTGCTGGTAAATTGGATGTCTCCATCTGTAGCCTCAAACCTCATCTCTCTCTGAGATTCAGAATAGATTCATCATAGCAGGACGGCGCCAAGATCTCCCCGATAGGGATTACCGAGCATGAGGGGTTTTTCATTTGCATCGCACGTAAACATCGTTTTCTTCGGTTGGCTTTTTGTGATATGATCGCTTACCCCCCAGGGAATCGAAGCCGGGGGATTGTTCCCACTCAGGTGTGGCGGTCTGTGTTGTGTTTTACTCACCTTGGCTGCTAATCTCTTTATTTTGTGTTCATCCTCGGTTCGGATTTCATATATATTTTTTTTACCTTAATTAAGCTGTCATTGTATTGACATCAGTGGGGGGTGGGGGGTGCGATGGGGAACCTAATTAAACCTGAAATGTCATTGCGTTGCAGAGTGATGATAATCTAGCACTGCTTCCCTTGAGTGAAACTTAATTGATATAGGCCAGCAACAACACCATGAACCGAGCCGCGGCGAGGAGGAGGGCACAGCAACTTTGGAGTTTGCATCGCAGTATCAAATTGATCGTGAGAGTGGGACTGAATTTGAATTAGGATTTAAAAGATAACCTTGTCTCTGCCTAATGTCACCTGAAGCATTTCTAGCGAAGATTAAAACTTTTAACGTCATGAAAAAAATAAATCTACTTGGAATAATTTGATCAAGTGAAAAATGATTTTGTAGCTTTCGCGAAGCTGCTTCATGATTTTTCTCCTCACGTTCCCTCTCTGAAGATTAATCTGCTATCAAGACCTTCTCCCAGGAACGCGTCTGCCCACGTTATACAGGTACTGATACGGCATGATTTGGCGCTGCTCAAGACTTGGCCTGCGGAGAGGAAATATTTCAAACTTTTTATCTCGCCCCGTATAATCTCGCTCTCAGGTAGACGGTCTTATTATATTTTTCTGATTACCAAAACGAGGATCTTTGCATTCCCACGAACTGCCAAAGTCTCAAGTTGCAATCGGATCACTGCAGAAAACGCAGGCTTTCGTATCGCTCCTGTACACCGAGTTTCGCAAATAACAGGTTGGAAAATCAAATCACTGGAAGGGAGAGGTCAGGAGCAGGGCAGTGCAGTATATTGCATTTCCACCCTGACCGCTGTTTTAGCATGGAAATTGAAACGGTACAATGTGAAAACTTGGTTAGGTATTGTTCAGTAAAACAATTTTTATGAGGGCAACCTTTCTGTAATAAACTGGGAGGATAAGATACAATGTCTAGATAACTATTGTACAGTTTATTTCCTAAAAATCACACATTTCTCAAACCATTATTATAATTGATATCATTTTAAAATAACTTGCACTGAAAATGTAATGTTTTGCATTTTCCTTGTGGATGTTATCAGAAGTTATTTCTCAAGGTGGAGTTTTGTGGAACGAGCTCTTTCTACATCCGTTGTTTAGCAATTGTATACCCGTAATTCAGAATCCTTATGCTGTTCCTAAATTCAGATTTCCACACAAACGCCAAGTCCACAAGGGTTGGACACGTCAAATGCCACCAATTAGAAAGCAAGCTGCCCCCTCTCTCTGAAACCTCTAGTTCAGTAGATCAGACCCCATAGAAGCGGTTGAAAGATAGTAGTGATGATGTAGTGGAGTTTATTTGGCCTTCACCGAGGGAAGGACAGCCCGTCTGTAGTCATGATCGCGTGTGTATATGTGAGGGTGCATCTGATTGGCTGCGCTTGGAGTGAGCGTGCTGTGATCTGGAGAGGAAAGACGTAGATAGTGGTGATTTCCTGGAGTGAGTCGTTCGCTGTGGCGGGCTGCAGCTTCTCTTTCCTGCACGGGATGGATTTACTAAACCTGTGCTTTATTAACGCCAAGCCGCACAAGCGGTTTGCTACCGATCTGCCCCCTGTGAGTGACAGCGTGGGGAGACAAGACCTCGTACTGTCAATCCCAGATTCCATTTACCCAGATAAGGTTTAATTGATCGGGCTGCCGTTCACCGCCTCAGACCGGCTCGTTTATTCCCGTCGAGAAACTCCAGAAAGCAGAGGAGTTTTAAACGGGGAGGATGCGGCATCTACTTTTGCACCATCGTGTCCCAAACAGAACCTCGGAGATGAGAGAGCAAGTCAAACTGCCATCTTCAGTCAGACAGAACCCTACAATTAAAAATGTAATTAAAAAAGATCATTGTACTGTAAATTTTAATTTCTCTTTCGATAGACTGGCACGTGACAATGTGCCTTAACTCCTGAAGCAAATTAAGTTGCAAATTAACACTCGGCTCTCTATTTAGATCTAATTTAGGTGCGAATTGAGGATCTCTAAAGCATTCAGAGGGACGATAAACAGAGAGTTACGGCCAAGTGTTAATATGTAGTATCATCAAATTAAAATAACAAAACCTAGCTGTTAGATGTGTCCAAGTTGACTTGTAAAAGCTACACCATTATTATTATCCCGATTCATTTATACTCCCTTACATGTCCCTTACATGTCTACACACTTGGCTTTTGCTACCCAAATACCTGTACTGATCTCTGTACTGACATTTTCTTTCCTAACTGTTTCTCAGGTTGTCTTGTAATTCAAAATTGAAAACCGAATTAATACTCCAACTCCATAGCGATGTTCTAGAAAGATACAGACACGACTGCATTGTAAAGCACATCCAATACATATTTTATAAGATGGCGGTCTGGCACAGTGGTGTAATTACGACTTAATGTTATTATTTACATATAAAGTTACACTTGACGGAAATTCGGTACGCTATAAGTACTTGATTTCAGACATCAGATATCAAGTGTATAAACATGGCTCCTTTAACTAGTCTGTTCATTTATCATTCTGGTCGTGGCATGTTCCTGTCTTTAATATCTTAAGAAGAGTTTGCACAACCTGAGAGAAGCCTGCATGTTTGTGGTCTTTTGTAGTGTTGTGTTTTGGTTTTGCAGGATTAATATCCTGTGTGGAATGGGGGCCCCTCTGTGCGTGTGCGTGTGCGTGTGCGTGTGCGGTATGCTGAGAGTGTGTGCAGCACTGTGTTTATGCTTGTAGAAACCTCTGGGAAGGGAGATTACCGAGTCGCGCTGTAGGAGCTGCAGTGTCTTTGTACGCGGTGCTCAAGAGCTCCTTTACCATTGGCTCCTCATTTTCCTCGTTTGTGTTGCAGCGTCATGACCTCCAGCTGACCCTGTACCTATAGGCTAATGCACGCATGGCAAATCTCCGCTCTTCTGCCTGATTGGATATGCACTGGCTGTGTGTGTGTGCATTTGTGTTAGCGTAGACAAACGAAGCAGTAAATCTGATCCTACATGTTATCTGAGCGTTAGCGCCACAAGCATCCCGATGAACGGTTTTCTTCCTCGTCCCCGGTCTTCGCTCTGACACTGTTACTATCTGTCAAGAGAAATGCTTTTGAGAGACGGCTCCTGCGTTTAAAAATTCAGCGGCATTACTCTGTTTGTGACATGCCAAAGTACTCCGTCAGATCTCTGAATTGGCCTGCGTGCTACTGTCACAGTGAGACCTGCTAGAACAGATTTATCCTGCTTTTAAAATGTTGAAATTTTTTGCGTTTCAAGGCCTTTGTGGAGCTTTAATTAGTGTATTAGCGTGATTTCTGGGGTGGGTCTATATCCCTATGAATTGTTTTCAGGAATGGATTTGCAGTTCTCTGAATAGAGCACAAACCCTGCTTTCGAGTAATTTCTGTGGTTTGCGATTTAAGCGAGCCTCTGCTTCCTGGTAATATTCCCCTTTGCTTTTTTCACTTCTTAAGGAGGTTTATAACACTGACCTTCTGCCTTATCATGATGATGTTTCCCTGGTAGTGGTATTAAAAGCTTTTGCGTGAGATGTGTAGGGCACCAGTTCATATCGTCTACTGGAGCACTCTCGCTTTGTGCTCTGCCATGAAGGCGCAAGAAGCATCTTATTATCTCTTGTAATCCTGATTTTTGTATCCTTCATTTGGTCCCCTTGTTTTATTAATGACTTAGCTGGGTGGTCGTTTATAGGAGAGCTTCTTAAACAGTTATAATCTTTCTTCGCTTCGATGGTGGAACCACATTTTCCAGTCGTATAAAGTAAACTGGTTCTGTACTCTCTTATTGAAAAGTAAGCTTGCAATCTAGTGAATGTGCTGAAGATGGGTATATATTCTTTCCCTCACTTCCTGTATAATTTGATATAAGGGATAGATACCTTACTCTGTCATCTAAACTAATTTATCCAGCTGCCCCCAACTCCGCCGGCCCGGTGACATTACAGCAGCGCTGACAGTGAATTAGTGCTTTTTATTCCGGCTTCAACACAGACTACACAACAAACCAACTGTCCGTATATTGGCAAACTGGAACGTGCGGTAACTGAATCAATCACTCAGCATTTGTTTCGACACGGCCGGAGCCCGGCGACGTCTCAGGACGGGGCGGACTTCCTCTCTTCTGAGTGTGGAATGAGATTTCGAGGACGGTTAATCAAATGCGCATTAGCATACGGATGGCCCTGTCTCCGGCGTCATAATGGCCAAACACTCACGCTCACTAATGGCTTAACCTCCTCTCTACACTCTCGAGGCGGGGGATACATTTACTTTGTGACAGGCTCCCCATACGTCTTGTTTCCTCTCCATTGTGAAACTCAATTTACTCTGTTTCTCGTCCGTATACTACAATTAATTTCCTGCCTGTGCGGTCTGTTTACCTTTGAAGACGGCCATGGTGATTGTCTGTGTTTAACCTCCCTGGGAAGCTGTGAGGATGTACACACGCTGCATTACAGGGTTAAACCATCGCCTTGTTAATGTACTATTGGTAACCAAGCGATGCAGTCGGGAACATGAGGGGTTATATCGCTTGGTGTTCAGGATGGAGAGGACGTGATGTGGTTTGATCCCGTGAGTTTCTCTACCCATGGATGCTCTCAAGACTCACCTTTCTGTTTTATCTTTCAATCTCTTTTCTTTCTTCAGAGACTTGTCAATAGACCCATCAATACAGGATTCTTTGAAGCCTGGTCTCTAAGCGTATTCTTCACCTTTTACATTTTTAACAGGATAAAGATCGGCCCGTTATCTCCCTGGACGTTGCCTTCTCCTTTGTCAATTTCTGAACTCCCAAAATCCCTATAATTTAATCTTTTCATTACAGTGCACACGGAAAAGTCGGAAAAGTGTCTGAGGTTAGCGGTCATTGCATACTTCATGGATTTCAATTAAATCGCTCTTCTGTGTTGTTTTCAAACCAGTGTTTTACTGTCAAGCTCATTTTGAAATTACAACACGTTATTGACCCTGAAGTGTCCAAGTGACCATAGATTTGATATTGAAATTCGCAGTCGTCCACAAAAAGGGCATTTTGTTTTGGTTAGGCATCAATACTGTGTTTTATTGTGTCATGCATCACCCATACTAAAACGTTTCTGTGAATATTAACTCGCATGGTGTCTGGACAGAATGAATGCGCTCATCGCCTACAGCCCACTGAATTAGTTTTCTTTCTTTCTTTTCCGGTGCGTTTTTTAGAAAGGGGAGGGAAAAACACTTCCTAATGCGAAACGGTCTGTAGATTCTTCTAGAAAACACGGGAGAATAAAAGGTGCCCGACAGATTTATATGGTTTAATTAGAAGAGACACCGCTCTCTGCAGTGGGGTTCAGAGTGTGTGGATTTACGCTGGCGTGGAGGAAGACGCACAGTGGGGCGCCATTGAGACCTGACAGGCCTTGGCAGGCTGTGGGAGCTCGCAGGAAAAGCACGGACTCGGCCCTCTGTGGTGAAGTGAATCTGTCCATTCTGCGTCCCCCGCTGGGCCGCTGGGACCTGCGAGGGGAATGTGCTTTTCTCACTGCATTTTCAGAGCAGAAAATGGCACCAAGAGACCAGAGTCTTTTACGCAAAGTCACCGTAAAAGGGTCGGTCGCTCATGATGCGAATTTCCCTCTATTTAACCATCATGACTCCTAGCGGAAATGTTGCATAAATATTCTGCTTTTATTAATATCTTTTAATGATTTTTTCCACTTCTAATTCAGATAGTCTGTGGTGAATGACGTTTACCGTGATGTGATTCACCGTGTGGTGAACCAGTGTGGTACAGACCTTGGTGTATGCGTCGGCTCTGGTAGCCTGAGTGAGTGACATTGGGGATATAGATTTCCGTTGATCAGACACTGCTGGGAGAGGCTGTGCTTGTTTTGCACAAACGAGTGGAAAAACAGGGTCAATGGACTGGACTGCGTGGGCAGCCTAGTGGGGCCGGATGACTAACTGATGGTTTGGCTCACAGCCTGCCTGATTCCTAGCTTGTCCCACCGGGTCAGCGAAGGTGAGATTGTGGAGGGATGGTTTCCTCTCCGATGCACAGGACCTGCAGGGGGGGGAATGGCGCCAACTGCAGCTGAGGCCCGAAAGACACTCGGACAAAAGACTCCCCTCCGTCGGCAACAACCGGGACCTATTATGTAACGGTGCGGTAAATCTGCGTCCCCAGATTCATGTATAAGTATTACCGGTCGCATTGGGTTTCAGTTCACAAAGATGACGTGCAGAAATTATCGTTCTCTGGGCATAGTTTACGTCTGAAGTTTGTATTTGCTGTAATCAATATTATGAATATTATTATCAAGGTATGTTTTTGATATCATTTGTATAGTATTTATGATTTGAGTTGATTTTCCAGGAAATAACATGAAGGTGATTATTGTGGGAAACAAAGGAAAAAAACAAAAAAACAGGAGTGTATGCATTATCACAAAGCAGAAAGCAGAGCTGGAACAGTGGCCTTCCGCTGACGAGAAAATCATACACCCAAGGATACAATTTTTTAGCAAAATGATATGAAGTGCAGCCAGCGTGTTAGGCGAGATAAAGTGGCGCGTCACCCACGGGGTGGGCGGCATCGCAGCCAGCAGTTGGCAACGCTAACGTCACAACGCCACACAGAGTCCACCGAGGTAATCGGAGATATATTACACAGATTTCAAAGGCCTCCATCGTTTGCTTGGTTATAAAAGGCTGGTTACAAGATAAATTAAATGGGCAGAAGTGCAGTGAAATGTCCAATCAGAACTGAGATCAAACCTGTTGTTTTTCTCTGCTTTGGAGCCAGACATCCCTCTGACATTGGTGTCTGACGCATCCTTTTCTGTTTTTGTTTTTAATCCAGGAATTGTTGAGGGGAAAAAAGGTAGCGATCTAAATGGGTTTATGAACATTAACGCTCGGCACAGACTGCAGAGTTATTTCAACATTAATTGATTACAATAGTGTGCTTGGTGGCAGCAGGAATTCCTGGGGAATGAGAGAGAAAAATAAAGAAATGAAGCTTGGAAATGTAAGGAAGTTTCAAGCCGAGTGGTTTTATTGACCTGCTGTTCCTCTCTCTCTCTCCCTCTCTAATAGGTCGGCAGACGTGTCCGCCCGAGAAATTCAACTGCGGGAGCGCCTCTAATAAATGCGTCTCATTGTCCTGGCGCTGTGACGGTGAGAGGGACTGCGAGAACGGCGCCGACGAGGCTGAGTGCTCCTCCGGTAGGTGTGACGGGGAGGGTCTTGAGTGGGCACACGATCCAAGGGTGCAACGATCTCGTGACCTGCAAAGCACGAACCGATCGGCCAAGGTGATTAGCGGCATGGATTTATCTCAACGGAGGCGAGAAGAGAGATGAGCTGGGTGTCGCTTCTCAGCGGAGGGGCTGGAACTCAAAGCAGATGTTTATAAAGCTGTGTGTGATGCATTTTAAACTCACAGGCATAAGAACGTAAGGAAGTGTCCAATCGAGAGGATCCCATTCGCCCCATCGTGCTCGTCTGGTGTCCATTAATAACTAAGTGATCAAGGATCCTATCCAGTCTGTTTTTGAATGTTCCCAAATTGTCTCTTCAGCCACATCGCTGGGGAGTTTGTTCAGATTGTGACGCCTCTCTGTGTGAAGAAGTGTCTCCTGTTTTCTGTCTCGAATGCCTTGAAGCCCAATTTCCATTTGTGTCCCCGGGTGCGTGTGTCCCTGCTGATCTGGAAAAGCTCCTCTGGTTTGATCAAGGGGTGCCTGTAAAGAAGGGTAATATCTCCAACCCCTAACAGAAGCCCGTCGTGTGGATGACGAGGAAAGGCCTTGTGCATCACTTCCCATCACCCGTGCGTCGCTCGCTCAGGGCAGAACATCCACAGTTGCTCTGGTTGTAGACAGAACAGAAAAGGGCTTTGCGGTTATTTCCAAATTCAATATGAATATAATGAAAACAGCATTGATTTTTGCTTAGGCATGACCTTTCAGAATATTGACTTTCCTGAGCCTTTAATAATAAGACATTATATATCATGCGTTTTACTTTTTTTGCTGTTATTAATGGAATAGCCAGCCTGCCCCTCCTGAAAAATCGCACATTTGGGAAATTGCGATCATATCTAAGAGGTTAGTATGAATGTGTCTGAGGTTTCCCGTATCCATTAAAGCACACTGTGAACATGTTTAATTCTCACTTGGCTCAGTGTAATCTAGACTGTAAACAACAAACAAACAAACAAACAAACCAAAAAGCCCTTTGGAAATTGCCACACAATTGAGTGATGCATTATAAAAGTGCGCTTCTCCCGGGCTGCGCGGTGTAAACGCACCTGCATTGTTGAGGGTTTTCTTGTGCAGATGTAAATAGAAATCCTTGTGATGGATTTTGGCCATTTAGCTCGGGGAGGCTGTTAGCGTGCGTGAAATGAAACCACAATCTCGCATCGCCACACCAGCCAGCCCCCTAATGGGAATCGCATCCCAGCCGAAAGCCACCCGCTGTGGATCGGAGGCGGGAACGCTTTCTCTCCCCCCCCAGAGAGAGTGCCAACAGCCTCCTAGCCCTGTCTGAAACCTTATCTAAACTTCGCTACAACTCTCTCCATCTCCATTTCCCCACCTTGGAAGTGATGTATCTTTGCCGATCCACCCCCCCGCCCCCAACACGGCTACCTCCCTCCCTCACCCCGAAGCAAACTGCACTGTAATGCTGTTGATATAATTTAGTCTAACGCCACTTTAATTATAACGTCTAATCCCTTTTTAATTCTTCTGCACGAGCTGGTTCAGGTTATTTTATTTCACAGTAGTGACAGGGGAGAGTGGGGGCTGGCTACTATGTCTTTTAGTATTTTATACTTTTAAATTGTTCTCTGTCTCTCTCTCGCTCTCTTACTGTCCTGATGTCTAGGTGAATGTAAATCAGTTTAGGAGGTTTGTTATAAGAAAGTTGACATGACTCACTCCCCGCTCTCTCTCTCTTCCCCCCCATAGTGCTACACCGATCAACGAAACCTCCAGCGCGTGGGGTCGATCGCTTCAGCTCTCGTGCTCCACTCATCAGATTATGCGAGAGGCATTACACTTCTTTGAGAGCTTTATTTTTATTTGTTAGCAGCAGCGCTCTGACGTCTAAACACTGCAATAAGAGAGCAAGCAGGCTGTGTGTGTGAAAGCGGGCGTACGAGGTATTAGTTTACTCTCGGCAGCCTTCGTCTTCTGTTTGTTTGCCGTGTTTTATAATTGTTACCATAAATAGTCTGATTGTGATTGTCTAACGTGCGTTTCATTCCCAGGGGTGCTACTCCAGGGTTCTTCTTCACGCCATCAATAATGTTGTGTTGCCCTGGAAAGCAAGGCACGCTGATATTGCATCAATATTTCAGACTTCTTGACGATAATTGATTTCCCGCCACTTTTATTCTGGAGTCTTACCTTCTGTTGGGCGTATAGACATCGTTACCTTCAAAGAAGATCTTGCATCTTAATGTGCACTTGCTAATCATGTAATGCACTGAGATGGGTTATAACGATGCTGGCGACTATAGTCTGAATCCGAGGTGTTTCGGAAAAATGGTCCCCCTGTTTAAGGTAGCTTGGTTTTGTAATATATATCCTGCTCTGGAAGCAAACCACCTCTTCTGGAAGCTTCCCTATTCCTCCATCTTGGAGTGAGGAAATCCAAAAAAGAGAGATGAAGCCAGACACAGAATCTCTCATTATTTGTAGTGGATCCTTGCAGTTTTAATTTACCCTGTTCCTGCAGTAAAGAAACAAGGATTGAGGAATGTCTTTGACTCACCCTTGCTAAACCTGCAGTGGTTCTTCTTCAGGACTGCCTGGTTTCGAAGGCTTGTGCTTTAATGACTGGCGTGCAAATGACCATGGATGGGATTTGGGGGGAAATATCGTTTGTCATTTTCCATTGGGTCAAAAGGCCTTTCTTATTACAGTGTATTATCCCATATATGATGCAAAATTTAATGAATAATAAGAAAATCTAAAATCTTTGTGTGAAAAACGGGCGGCTCCAACAAAGCCCAGCCGGCTACATCTGTCTATGAACAATGGATGTAAATGTTTAAACCGACAAAGGAAAAGGCCGAAGCCTCCCAAGTCTCGCCCACTGCCACAGAATTTCCTTCCGGAAACGGCATCCCCCCCCACCCCCAGATCTGCACACAGCCACCCCCCTCCCTGAGCCTCTTGTACAGGATGTAGTTTTCTTAAAATTAATTGCTATTGCTAATTGACTCATACGTATGTTAAATTATCCATGCCAAATCAGTCAAGTAGTTCCTTATTAACATTAAAAAGCGCTCCTCGACGTTTACCCCCTATCCGCACATTTGCAATTGTTCGGGTTTCCGCTCATGGGTGCCGGGCGTCTGCATTCCTACCAGAAGGTGGGAGAGCAGGGTGCTGTTAGCGCTTTGCCAATCTGATTCCTCTCCTGTGGTGTATTATCAAAGGATGCGCTTCCTCAATGAAGCCGTTTCTTGTTCTCATTGACTCGTCGCCTTCGGATGCTGATTGCGTCGCGCTGCCGAGCTTCTCTGATGAGGGCGGAGGGACGCATGAAAGAAACAAACAAACAAACCCGCATTTATGTGCCACTAGGAAAATCAAGTAAAGCATAGAACATTACGGTTACAAAATTATAATGATGCAGAAACGGCGAACAAATGAGCGCCAGAAAGATGTCGGCTTGGAATAGCAAGGAGAGACTGAAAGGCAAACAGCTGGGTCCCAGCACAAAGACAAACACGTGACATTGTGGAGAGAGGGAAGGTGTTATAATGGCACTGGGCCGGACTCCTCGCAAGAAGAATAGATCAAAGATGGACAAAGGACGATGTTGAATGGATCCCAAGAGATGAAAGAAGACATAGAAGATGAATGCATAGAAGATGGGAAGATGAAATCAGAAGCTGTGTAGGTGTGACGTGGAAAAGAGAAGCTGTAGATCCTGTAAACAGAAATCATTCACATTTTTATTGCCAAAATCCTTATGTTCTCCCTGAGAAACCCGTTATTGTTCCTGTGAAAGGATTTTCCCTGAGGTAATCCTGAAGATGTCCTGCAGGGTAAATACCAGAATCCAAAAGGCATTTTCTACAATCCTGCTTTTGTAAAGGTTCCTGTTAGAAGTAGGTGAAAGGCAGAGTTTAAAGCCCCACAAAGAAACTTTTTTCTCCCCCTCTATGGCATTGGAACTGTTCTATTTTAATCACCCAAGTCGTTTTACCAGAGAAGTGGAGTAATGCTCCAGCGAGACAGTGGGAAATTGGGCCTCTGATCTCAAAGCCAATAGAAAAGTGTAAGGGATCACAAGCTCTGTGTTTTAAAGTGCTCATCCCTGAGTAGCTTACAGAGAGCTGACAAATGCAGTACTTTCTTCTTATGAGAAAATCTGACTTTTCGTGTTCCGGAAGTTGGTGGATATTGATGTAATTTGCCTAGTTGTTTCGTATACAAAGAAAGTATTTGTGTAATGTTTGTTGTGTGTGCAGATTGTGTCCGAGTTGAGTAACAATCGTGAATTGTTCTTCATCAAGACAAGAAAAATCCCGCAGACATTCGAGTCAAAACGGTCACCGATTGTCTGTTATTTCCCCCGTGAGAGGAGACGCTTTTATACAGTTTTCTCCTTAGGGTGGACTTGTTTTGGGACCCCGGGATTTCCCCAGAGAGCAGTCTGAGTTTCAGCACCTTTCCCGCTGTGTTCATGTTCATGGTAAGCCGCTTAAGCGATGAAAGAGTGCGCGTGTGGCAAATATGGAGAATGATCCGGAAGGGGACCTTTTAAAGTCGGCAGCGAAAATGACTGACTGCGATTTCCCGGCCATTTATTTATGTTTTTAATATGAAGTGAAAAAACAAAATTCTGGCTAGACACTAGGCCTACAGTTAGTGTGAATGTGTTATTAGTTCACATTCCCGCTGTCTCCTGAAGGTCTCCAGACGCACATTATGAACGTGGGAGTTTCACGCTGGTCAGGTGCCTATGGGCGTTGTTGTCCTGTTGATTTCGTCCAATGGGATTTGAGCTAACGATGCTGCCTGCCATTTCTGGAGAGGCAGCCCCATTGACACTTGTTAAGCTAAATACTGTCAGTCCTCCAGTGAGGTTTCTCCTCTTATTTGCAGAAAGTGGCCTATTTGTACGACAGATGTAAACCCTTTGAGTATACGTTTCCTTTTATTTTTTTTACGCATTCATCTGAAGTTATTTATGCTAGGTTAATTGGATACCGGGTCTCCGTGGTCTGTTGAGTTGTTGTCGTTTACAGATGTGCTTTTCCTCTACCTCCTAACAGTGAGACTGAACTGGCTGGCCTGCTATGGAGACAAACATCTCATCTCAACAGCAGGCAGTCGGGCCCGGGGGGGAATGCAAAGCCATTTTTTTTCATGGCTGTACTCATAAGAGCAAATCTCCTAATTATGAAGATCTCACAAATAATAAATATAGTGTTTGGGGAGGGATGACAGTATATTATAGACTTACATGGGTGTTTATTCGCTTTAATATCTCAAAGGGAAGCATTAATATAGTGTAAAATAACTGGAAAGCATGTTTTGACTGGAATGACCCAGCTTGTTAGTGCTAATGAGCTTTGGCGCACATCTACCATACAGCAGAAACATGCAATGGGCCATTTTCCTTCTGCTGGATAATAGTTTGGGATTTCTTGCACATGCCACTTGATACTTTATATCAGAAATGTAATTTACTGTCCCTTATGTGTATCTCTGTGAATGAACTGCCTTATATTTCAAAGACTGAAAGTGTTAATGTCCTCTTCGTGTAAGCATGAGGTCTGGTTTAAACGTTGTCTTCAGTGCTGTGTTGGTGAGTTTAGGTTTGTAAGCACTCCTTCAGGTTTGAGAGAATTCCTCAGAGCTTCAACGTTCGATCAATCGGTTAATATAGATATTAGTGTCAGTATGGGGTAATCAAAGAATGCCACGTCTCTTGCCTGCCTAGTAAAATATATATATATATATATATATATATATATACAAATAAATAACGCCAATGAAAATTGTAACAAGATACTGTTCGAAAGTCAGGAACCTGTTCTTCATACTGATACAGCTAAATCACATTGTATCAGATCTGCTTAACGGGGTTTTCATAAGCAGATAAGACCTGGCCTGTCCTGTCTTTGTTTGTTTGTTAAAAAAGAAAAAGGTGTTTGTGTACATCCGATTAGGAGACATCCCAGCACTTTGAGCATCCGATTAAAGGGTCATAAAGCAAGAAAAACCCTTGGCAGGAGTCGAACTGTGAAGTGCCGTTAACATGTGCATCTCTGATGGATTGGCTGGCTTCCGTTTTTAATACTTAACCTATGTCTTCATATTCCATTACGATAACGCACTGTATTATAACTAGGGAAATCGTACCCTTCTCATAAATGTCAAAGGAAATGCACCAGGATTGTCATTATCTCCAGCAGACTGTTGGTGTCACGCTTGGGAGAAGGCTTCCCTGAAAGTGGCTAATTTATAATCTGGTCTTACGTGTGCGCGTGAGTATGTGTGTAGGTGTACCGTTATTTAAAACGCGAGTGGCTCTCTGATGGCTTCAAAAGATCCCCCTCATTCGCAAAGGACTCTCTCTCGCCTGCTGTGTGAACCTGGAGCACACACATAAACACACAACGGGTTCTAAAAATGACACAGTGGCGTTCCTGGCTCTGTTGAAGAAGAAGAAAAACACTGAGCGTGTCATATATTTAGATAAGAACGATACTCAACTCAGAAACGAGGGGAAATGATGTAAAACCCAAAAGAAACAATTGTTGGGGATAAAAAGGATTATAAATGATACATGTTGTGTGTGTTTTTGGGTTCACCCTGGCAACCCATGTGATGTGAGATGTCTAACGCACCAGTTTTAAATGCGATGTGATTAATCCTTAATCTCTGAAGAAAATTAGCCATTGGCAAATGAAACTTGAAATGTTTTATTCCTTATCGATCTGACACTGATTTTTCATGTGACCATGTGAAATTAACGATATCTATGATATGAATTCCACTTGTGCCCATATTTCGAGAACTTTCTCATAACTACAGAATTTCTGCATGAATAAAACATTCTTCAGGGTGGTTTCTTCAAGAACCGTTTAATGAATTTGTATGCTTGCCTTGTTTTGTACTGTGGTTGTAATAATTATTTCTAGTAAAAGTGCAGTTTTCATGTCCACTCCGAACAGGGATATAGGTCCAGTACTAGGTTGGGAAGCTCTGCATAATGTTCTGAGATGCAGTATAGTGCGTTTGATTTTAAAAAACTTTTGTCTGTCTTTTACTGAACATCATATGCCACCAGGAAGATAGTGTCTTTGAGCATAGAGTGTCTTCAGATCTCTGTGACCATGCAGGGAGACTTCTGATATGCTGGTAGGAGTTGTTAGTAGTAGTGTCTATTTTCAGATTTTCTTACATCTTTCTCTTAACCTGGATCAGGTCAAGTGTGTATTTCTAAATGGCTAGTGCACTTGTAGTTCCTCTGGTACCCGCTTTCAAATAGCCCCGAGCTTGCACCTATAAAGAAAAAAAAGATTGTAGGCAGGTTTTCCTCCGAGGCAGATTTCTGTTTTCAGCCAGGTGCCATTTGCAAACTGTCAGGAAGTAGAACTGCTGTCTGACATCGCCCCCATGGGCAACAGCCTGCAAATATGTGCCCTCCTTGTAAGGGAGAAAAACCTGCCCCAAAATTAATAGTATGGTTACTCTTTCTTTTATCTCACTCCTACTCGGGGCGGTTACTCGACAAGCCAGTAAAGGCAAAGCTGCCTTGGAGACTCGATTCATTTACAGAACACGGTGAATGCCTCTGGAGACCCGTGGCTGAGTTTTACAGAAAGATGTACCAATGAATACATTTGAATAATAGCAAGAGTGTAAACTGTAATGGTTATTTGACTACAACCGCCAAATATGCTGAAGTATTTAATAATTAAGTCAATCCAATAAGAGGAGGAAAAATACAGAACTTAATTTAAGCAAGCCGCTTCAATCGGAAAGCATCCTGCCCCTCATGATCATACTAATTCGCAAGACTGTTATTCATCCCAGATTCCAGACAGCCTGCATACGAACAAAGAGAAATTTTAACGACGGAGCGCGGCCTTTAAAAGCAAATGTATCAAAGGCTAGGTTCCCTGTCGGCAGCAGAAGCAAAGGGATAAATTAGCCTGTCCCAGTCTGACTCGTGCAGGATCCTCGGGTCAGGCGGACGTCATCGTGACTGACTCTTGGCAAACAGCGCGGGGGCGATCAACAAAAGGCGGTTTGGTTTTTTTTTCCGGGTGGTGCAGAGCGGTGGGAGGAAAGCTTGTCAGTGTGATGACTGTGGTGTGGATGGCCAGTGGGGGGGCTCGGTGGCTGAGTGCACTGGCACTGGGAGCTGTGATCTTTAATCCCGGGATCACAGATTCATTTCCACCGCAGCCCTGCCATAACCATCACTCTCATTCGTTGATGGCTCTTCGGCAGGCAGTTTGTTTTCCTGTTATGCTGGGCAGTAGTTTGCCTCCACAACTCCCATGTGAATAGTATTTTTCTTGGAGCAACTGGAAATGAGGGGCTGGTATAGAGGCCTGACCGTCCTAATCCCAGCTTCCAGTTGGGGTACATTTTGTCACATTCATAGACCACTGACTGGCCTGTTTGATTCAAGCTGACTCAGATAAGAACATGAGACAGTGTCCAGTCGAGAGGAGCCCATTCGCCCCATCGCGCTCGTTTGGTGTCCATTAATAACTAAGTGATCAAGGATCCTATCCAGTCTGTTTTTGAATGTTCCCAAATTGTCTCTTCAGCCACATCGCTGGGGAGTTTGTTCAGATTGTGACGCCTCTCTGTGTGAAGAAGTGTCTCCTGTTTTCTGTCTTGAATGCCTTGAAGCCCAATTTCCATTTGTGTCCCCGGGTGCTTGTGTCCCTGCTGATCTGGAAAAGCTCCTCTGGTTTGATGTGGTCGATGCCTTTCATGATTTTGAAGACTTGGATCAAGTCCCCACGTAGTCTCCTCTGTTCCAGGGTGAAAAGGATGTGTGTTGATCTATATTCTTCACTTTTTGACATGCGGGAGAGTCACTAATTAGATTTCAGCTGCGGCAGCTTTCGAAGCTGGTGGGAAACCAAGTTACATGAAAATGGGATTCGGAGATGGAGCCTTCTTCAGTTATTCACTGCCATTTGCGGTACAGGAAACCATGCATCACAGGTTCCTCACGTTACCGATGGATCACACACCCTAGGGGGGGAATCTCTTCAATACTCATCGGTTTAATGACGTTAATTTGAATGCAGTCTTGTAGGCAGAGAACAGTGAACACTACATTAACTTTGTTTTGTTACCATCGCGCAAGATCTTGGGAGGAAGTGTTTTGTTCGCTAGCATTTCATCTGATACCTCTGCATTTCAGTGAGCAGAACATCATGTATTTCCTTTAAGTATTTGTTTCTCTCTCTCTCGCTCTCATAAATATATATATACATACATATGCAGGGGAAAACAATCCTTCAATACTTCCACATTGTGACAGGTGACAAGTTTATGGATTTAGAATCGTCTTACTGAAGGAAAATCCATATTTTGTAAATTATAGTATCAGAAAACAAAGATTATATGGGATGTGGTACAATGTATACTTGGAATGCACAGTGAGCTGTCATAACTTAATTATATCAGTTCAAAAGCCATCAATTGCCTTTGTATTTATACATTAGATTTTTTTTTTAATACACGAATTAACAAATGAATAATTGATTGAATTAATGAATAAATAAATACAGGCAGATCACATTGTAGCTGAAGTCAAGCTCTCGGACAATTAAAACAAAAACGCAGTGAAAGTCATTACTTTTGTTTTCCTGGAAGGAGAAAATAAACAACATTTTGTAAGTCTATTAAGCCACCACTGTGCAGCAGGGCATAGAGATTCATGTGTGTGAATTTCATGCAGTTCTTGATGGCTCTATATTTTTAAAATCGTTTTTATTCCTTATATATAGTTTTTCTTTTTAACTCGCGGTTCTCATTTTTCACAAAGTGGGACGTTCTCATCTCAGGGTTTCTGCGTTTGTTGAGCTCCACCCTCTGTTGGCCAGGCACTTATTGACTGGTCTCTCTCCAGCGGATGAACGTGCCTCGGGTCCACACCTGATATGAGTCTTGTTTTGAACACGGAGGGCGAGGCATCACCCGGATGATGTGAAATACAAGGATTTTATGGTGGCGTACTTGTAGGTAAGGTCCAAAAGTGCACTCGTCTGCTGTAGCCGTTTCCAAGGTCATTGTGATCGCCATAATCTTCAGCACCATCTATTGCCTATCCAGGGCTGGTCAAAGGCCTTGTCTCTGAATTGATAGATATTCCCTTTGTGCTTTCAATTTCTATCTCCTTTTTCTGCCTCTCTGCCTCATTCTTGGGCTCCCTGGGATTAATACCAGATCGTTCGTACCGATAGCATCGAGACCCGAGATTCACTGAAATTGAGAGAAAAGGCAGGATTTTGAAAACGAGCCGGGTGCATCCATGTGTCGTCTTTTTTTGCTGGATTGCGTGGCCATCTGGAGCAGTGTGTTCTTTGTCTGGGATCTTCGGCACATTGTGTAGAACGCGCCGTCTGTTGTGTGGCTCTCGGATGTGGTGTTTGGTCTAAAAGGATACACTGTGCAGAATGACACCTCTTGATCAGTCTTTCAAGGTTATTCTTTCAAGTAGTTAGAGACACTAGGAATGAGAGCTCTTGTGAATGGTACATTGAAGCTTCAATAGCCTGATTCCTCTGCAGCAAAGCGAATCGTACAATATAGTTTAGGAGAAAAATACGCCTATGTGATAGCAGGGTTGATCTAATGAGATTGTGGCGCATGTGTGTTGTTGATGACTTAATCCAGTGCACTTTAAGGTCTTCAGCAAATCAATAAGCAGCCCAGAAGGTGGCAAAAGCTTGCATCCATTCTGGAAACCCTCCACGGGGATTGGTAATATTATTTTTCAGTCAATACATTTTAATCCGACTTGATATTTGATCAATACTGAGCTAGCGGGCAGGCAGTGCAGCCAACCCACCCCCCCAAGGCAAAGCGGGATAAAAACATCACCGGACTGACATTTCAGCCGCGGCTGGGATAAGCGGGCCGATGGGATCCGGCGATGTGTTCTGTAATATTTTATTGTTTATTATGTACGTGACCCGTGAGGTTAGGCTTGCCTTGTTTTGCTGCCTTCCGCCCGCTTTTAAGTTCCCTCCGCAGTGAAGGCTCAGATATTTATTAGGACTTTGTGAAATCAAAACAGTTTCCATCCCCTCGGCGTTGGAGGCAGCTGTCATTCAGGGCTTTTATGTTCTTGGTTCTTTTGTCCCCCTTTCTGTTTGGTATGTTATACACACACAATTGCTGTAGTTGACTGTTTTTTATGTACTTTAATGCCATAATCGAATACTAAAGAAGAGAACTGCAGGTTTGAAAAGCTTCGCCCGGGTCCTGTGCTCATTGAAGAATACTGATGTGTGTTTTTGGTGACAAACAAAACACTTAAAATACATCGCAGGTGGCCTATTCTACGCACTGTAAATCAGCCCAATACATAAATACTTACATATATACAACCTGGCTGGATGTAGCAGTCGCTTCCAACTGTTAACTGTTCTGTATTTTCATCACACACACACATGCAGTGTAAAGGAAATTAAGCCCTGCCAGTAGTAATTACTGCACATTATTTTGAATTTGAGGAACTACCTGCAGTATACTGGGCAGTGTTTACATTAAACAAAAACTGTCCATAGTTGCAGCTCAAATCAGACGTTTACAGTGAAACGAGGACATTAATGAAGGGCCTGAATAATGTATGGTGTCAGGAAGGTTGACCAGTGCTTTTTATTTAATGACGAGTGGTGGTTTTAGTGTGCTCGGAATAATAATAACCTAGTGACTTTCTGCTCTTCATTCATCATTTCATATCTTCAAAAGACAGGAACAGGATCGGATGTACATTTCAATAGCGTTTCATAAGGAGAAGAGATTAAATGAATTGCATTTTTTTTTTTTTTTTTTCATTATTTCAGATGGGCAACACAAAGTGAAGGCAATCGAACTTCCTGGCGAGAGTAAAACGTGGTGCGTTATGAGCTCCTCGGGCTGTAATCCCTTTTCTGGCTGAACCTATTAACACTGGGCACGAGGTGGTGAGAGTGAAGGCGCTGGCATCTGCAGCATTTCTAAAACGAGGAATAGCACTTCAGTGCCTTTTAAGAGCGGTTCAAATGAGGATCACACAGAATTATGATCTGTGTCAATAGGGGAGTTTACATGCAGGCTTTTAAACTCGCAGAATCAGGTTTGTGGCCAAAATAAACGGCCACAGAAGAGGACAGGGTCAGTCCCAAATACTCAAGTAAATGACGTAAAAATGACGTAAACACAGGACCAACAAGCCCATTTCCACATGTAAAGCCGCATTTCATGTGTAAATGCTATGGAGATTTAAGTCGTTAAATGACCGCATTATAAAAGTGCAAGATATTGGTCAGTTGCTGGTAAGGTTGCTGATGGACGTTTCATGGTTTGCAATATTTCAGTTTAATGTTAATGCGGTTTCAGGATTTTCCTGCAAAACCGCCCAAGAACTGTACGTCGAGCTAATTTACATATTAATTCAATCCTTTGCCCTTAATTTGCATGACGTTGGGTAAATAGCCGCTCGTCCCGAGTGAAATAAACTAAAACAATGTAAACACCATTTCACCTGTGACTCGAGCACATCGTCTCAACTGAGGTCAAAACACTCATGTAAACTTTGCCATTGCTGTTGTTCTCCCCCCCTCTCTTTCTCACAGAAACCAAGGCCTGCCCAGCCAGTGATTTCCAGTGCAGCAACAAGAAGTGCGTGGCCCCCACGTTCCTGTGCGACGGCGACGATGACTGCGGCGATGCCAGTGACGAGGAGAAGTGCTCGGCCCCCACCTGCGGCCCCCTGGAGTTCCAGTGCAACAACTCTGTGTGCATCCCCGAGCTGTGGAGCTGCGACGGCGACCCCGACTGCCCCGACAAGTCGGACGAGTCCATCGAGCGCTGCGGCCACAAGACGGAGCCCGAGAAGCCCAGTTGCGCCGCCAGCGAGTTCCAGTGCGGCAGCGGAGAGTGCATCCACCTCAACTGGAAGTGCGACGGAGACGCCGACTGCAAGGACAAGTCGGACGAGGCCAGCTGCCGTAAGGACAAAACCGCCGTCGCGCAGATCGGCGATCTGAGAAATAAATATATCTATTTTTATCAAAACTGTAAAATATACAGATGCGGTTCATAACTTGTTAGAAACTAGAGACCGGGAGCTTTCAAATTACGTCTCTCTCACGTATGTAGGGTCTTCCTAGCCTGAGCCATAGGTTTGTGTTTGTCAGAGTGTACAGGACTGATTTGCATATGCTTGTGTTTTTTTGTTTTCCTCGGTCTGACCCTTTATAATATGAAAGACCACACATTTTTCTTTGATTTGATATAAGATGCATGTGGCACAAACTATCAAGGAGCTACACACAAATAAACAGGAAAATAACAAGAAACATTGGCAGGAGTCTAAGGAGTGTAAAGGGTCAATTCTTATAATTAGTTTTAGTTTCAGAAAATGTTTTTTTTTTTTTTCTAGACTGTTGAAGTTCTCAACTGTTGTCCTTCTGGTGAATAAAACGGTTGCACTGGACAACTGCGGTTCAGTTCATTTTTGAATGACTCTGGACCCTGAAAAGCTGTAAGGAATTGATTTGCAGACTGAAAAAGACTCTCCTTTCTCTCTTCAATCTCGCCCGCCAGCCTCCCGGGGTTTATCTCGGGTTAAACTGGAGGTGGTGGTGCAACCCATTTAAACGGCGAGTCTCAATGATCTCCGCACGGCACCGCTCTGGGAAGGCAAGAGGGTTTTTATAGGAATTGCTAAGCAACCATTTGATGTCCTGGAACATGTAAAAGCTCTTCGGCGGCGGGCTAGAGCCGGGTTCAGATGGAGCTTGGGTAGAGGATTCGTCAGGTTTGCTGGGGTCAAGTTTTAAGGATTATTTTTCTCTGTTACTAATGAGAACATTGGTGATATAAAATGTGTCAAAGTTTCAGCACCGCTAATGAGCACAGAAACATGTTTTTCAACCGATGCAGAGAATAAACAGTCCTTTATTAACATGCTGTGTACCGCTGCTTCGTGAAGAACTATATCGGTAGATTTCAAGCGTACATTTTGTTTTCAAAAGAGAGAAGATAAAGCATGGTATTTTCAGGAGCTTTCGCTGCGCTTAGACAATGTGCAAAAAATGCCAGGAGAATCCTCTATTATACGTTAAATATTATTTTTTCAGGATATTAAATTTAGTTGCGCGGTGTTGAAAGAGGTTAAGAGGCAATTATGTGGAGGGTTTTTATGAAACACAATGACTTGAGTCTGGGGGTGGACAGGATTGAATATGCGCTGCTTCAGACAGGCCAGCATTTAAAATGAGATTGAACATTCCTCGTTTAGTTCAGAGAGCTGATTTGTATGAAAGTGTTTTTATGTATCTTTTTTATGTATATACATTTTTTAATCAGAAACCATTGCTGTACACAGCTGGTATTTATTGCATAATCTGTCATGTGTCTGAGAACAGACTACATCTGTTACACATATTACCTGTTTATTACAAAAGCACCAGATTTCACAGCAGCATCACTGAGCCAGTTTGTGTGATTTACTTACTTGCAGTGACTGCATTTTAATATTATACATCCAGTTTGGGTTTATTTCTCTAAATTAGCACATTATGGTCTTTTAGAAAAGGCAGAATGCGTTTTATTGCTATAAAACATTATGTATAAATTGCACGACCTCCCAGGAGTTGCGGGATAATTGCCCCCTCATTCTGCGGATCAGCGATTCAAATATAGGATGCTTTAATAATGAATAGGTAATGTTAAAAGATAAATGAAAGAAATAAACAAGCTGTGGTGGAAAACAGCACAGTAAAATAAAAAATATATTATTTGCAGCTGCATATTTTCTCGTGCTGAGCTCACTGAATTAAAAAACTGTTCCCATTCCTAAGTGGTACTCACTAATGCAAATTAAACACATGATTCGCCATGTAAGCCACAGTTGTATACATTTAAAAGGAACTTGTTTTAAAAAAATGTCCTTGTTTTTTTTTTTTTTCCTTCAAATAAATATTACGGTATTGTTTCAAGGTTGTCCGAAAGACTTAATCCAACCCATCGTGTCTTATTTATTTTTTTCCCCTCTTTCGGTTCTTTTCTCCATTGTGCTTCAGCCTTGCTGACGTGCCGGCCGGATGAGTTCCAGTGCGGCGACGGTTCCTGCATCCATGGGATGAAGCAGTGCAACAAGGTGCACGATTGCCCTGACTTCAGCGACGAGGCGGGCTGCGTCAATGGTGCGTCCCGGCGTCGTGGAGGTTCACCCCAAAAGAGCCAACCAGCTCTTCCAAATATGCAGTGAAACAAAACGCAAAAAGCATAAGAAAGTGTCCAATCGAGAGGAGCCTATTTGCCCCATCGTGCTCGTTTGGTGTCCATTAATAACTAAGTGATCAAGGATCCTATCCAGTCTGTTTTTGAATGTTCCCAAATTGTCTCTTCAGCCACATCGCTGGGGAGTTTGTTCAGATTGTGACGCCTCTCTGTGTGAAGAAGTGTCTCCTGTTTTCTGTCTTGAATGCCTTGAAGCCCAATTTCCATTTGTGTCCCCGGGTGCGTGTGTCCCTGCTGATCTGGAAAAGCTCCTCTGGTTTGATGTGCTTGATGCCCTTCATGATTTTTAAGACTTGAATTAGCTTATCTCTTCAGTGAGCTGACTGGATTGGTTGTCTCTGAATTCAATCTTGACTGGCTTGTTGACGGCAAATATAGCCTTTTTGTTGACCCATCCTCTCGGCGGGTCTGTGTGGCGCTGCTCAGACCCCCGGGCCCCGAGTCGTCTCCTGGTTTTCACCGTCACTGTTGTCTCTCCCATCTCTCTGCAGCCACGAAGTGCGAGGGGCCCAAGAGGTTCTTGTGTAAGAGCGGGGAGTGCATCGAAAGCAGCCGCTTGTGCGACTCGCATAAGGACTGCCGAGACTGGTCTGACGAACCCATCAAGGAATGCGGTAAGAGTTTATGATGATGATGATGATTGATTGATGGACTGACTGATCGTCTGATTTTTAATGACTATTGGTATTCTCATCAAGACGGACGTGTGAATCCTAGTCTCCTTATTGCTGTGTGCAGTGAAGCCTCCCCTCTCTCCACCTGGCCGATCGGTTTTGTGTGCCACCCCTCAGGCAGAGAATGCATTTGCTGTGGGCCGCCGTAGTTTATAACCATGATCTCGGCTCGGCCGCTGTGCCGTTCATCTTTCTCTGCCGTCGCTCCCTGATAATGCTGTGCCGTCTCCAGTGTAAACAGATGTGCGGTTAGTGTCACCAAAATATATGTTCTCTCGTTTCTGGCTGTTCTCCAGTCTCTGTATCTTCACTCCAGAGCAGATCCACCGCTTGAATTGTGTCTGTGCTTTGTGTTTCTACAGTGTGGTGCCAGGCCTTGGCAAAGCATTCTCCGGGAGTTAGTTGTGCTTCTCTGTGCCACTCTGCTTTCTCGTTCGATTGTGTTGCTGCTGTGTGGCAGTGCGATTCCATTGTGTACGCTGGGTATCACATCCATGTTTGAAAGTGCCAGGCTGACTTGAACGTCCCTCCCCACACCCTCTCCCCCAATCAGATCTCTCCGCTTCACACTTATTTGAAGCTTTAATGTATAATACATAATTACGGGCCCCTTTTCACGATGATTAATTTCCCTGCAGTGTGCGGGGATGCAGATACCTTACATTCAGCCCCTGCTGTGCTTTGTGCGTTTGTGGGGAACATCCAGGTGTCTGACTGAGAGAAGCATGCCCCACAGTTGAGGGATTATGCCAAAAAGCGAATCTGTGTTTCCAGAATAGAATATATACAGTGAGGGGAAAAAAGTATTTGATCCCCTGCTGATTTTGTACATTTGCCCACTAACAAAGAAATGATCAGTCCCTTTAAGAGAGTGCTCCTAATCTCAGCTCGTTACCTGTATAAAAGACACCTGGGAGCCAGAAATCTTGCTGATTGATAGGGGATCAAATACTTATTTCCCTCATTAACATGCAAATCAATGTATAACTTTTTTGAAATGCTCATTGGATTTTGTTGTTATTCTGTCTCTCACTGTTAAAATACACCTACCATTAAAATTATAGACTGATCATTTCTTTGTCAGTGGGCAAACGTACAAAATCAGCAGGGGATCAAATACTTTTTTCCCTCACTGTATGTGGATAGAGATCCTTTGAAATCTGGGCCTCAGTATCTTGTAAAACACCCTCGTGGGTCCGATTATTACAGCAGCCTTGGCAGACAGTTGTTCGTCAATCTCTTTTGCGTCTCATTTGTCTGGATTGTGGGATTGTCTCTTGTATTACCGCAGCATCACACAACCTGTTAAACAGTCAGTCGTTATTTCAGCTGAATTTGTCAGGTGGACGGAACAAAAGGACTGAACTTTTAAACTTTGGGAACTGGACAGATAAGGTCATACAAAAAAGATGAGGTTTCCTTTAACGTTGATCACAGGGTGCTATAGGATCAGACGTTTAAATGGTTTTTTCATAGTTGTCCTCAAAATATGGCATGTGTGCAGCTTCCATTGTTCTAAATCTTGATAAAGAAAGGGGGAAACCAGATGTATACAAATCTTATTGATACAAACCATTTTAAGATTCGTTGGCCTGGTCTCTGAAGACCGTTTGATGTGTAATGGGTTAATAACATCAACAACAAAACATCCGTCAGCTTGTGTGTGAAGTGTCGTCCAGTCTAACTTTTCCATTGCAGGGATTGTGTCCGGGGGTCCTGTCAGTTTGTCACCTCGGCCACCTTTGGAGGACCCTGTGCTGAATAGACCTCCTCACATCAGTTAGCCCAGCCGCACGAAGAAAAGGTCCCTGTCAGTGTGCAGAAGGCTGCTCTTGTCGCCTCTTGCATGCTTAAACGAGCCGGGTGTATTGATCTCCGACCTCCCCTCCCCCCCCGTCCAGGTCGGAATGAATGCGAGTCCAACAACGGAGGCTGCTCCCACATTTGCACCGACCTCCGGATCGGCTATGAATGCGAATGCCCCGCGGGATACAAGCTGCTGGACAAGAAGACGTGTGGAGGTAATTTGCATGCAGGCCGCACATGCCCTTCGCTTCCCAAAAGCGCCGGGAAACAAAAGCCCCAGCCCCGGTCACCCAGGCGTCCACCCCCGCCCCCTCTCTTACCCTTCGCCCCCCTCCCGACACTGCCGTTATTGATGCGTTTCAAATATCCCTCTTGCAGACATAGACGAATGTGAGAATCCGGACGCCTGCAGCCAGATCTGCATCAATTACAAAGGCGACTACAAGTGTGAATGCTATGAAGGCTACGAGATGGACCCGGTAACCAAGACCTGCAAGGCCGTGGGTAAGGCATGCGAGATGTCCGCAGTGCTGCCCGGAGAACGCCGAGGCAGTTCCTCCTTTCACCCCAAAATTAATTAAGTTGCTTTGTATACGACGTTTACACAGCGGTCAGGGTTTGCTTTTTTTTTCCCGGGATGTACGGGCTTTGGTGGTTGGGGTTGGGAAGTCCTTGTTGGGCCGAGACGGGTATTGAGACACGATATTTGAATGCAGAATCGGGGCACTCGAGTCACGTTCCCCGTCGTTGTGTTGTACAACTGGACAGATTATATAAACTCCAAGGTAATAACTCGCTCCTCAAATTAAGTTCGATTTAAGCATGAGACAACCATGTGATTGCAATTGATGCTACACAGGTACAATCATTAGCTGGATGCAGGCGTAATTAGGAAATTTAGACAAGATTCGGTTCTGCTTCATTCATTGTTGCGTGTATATAACGTTAATTACTCACGCGCTCTACATGCGTGTTTATTACTTTTGTGCTGCTAAGTATCTGTCGCCAGATCTAAAGCCTTCATCAGACGTGACACATGATACAAAAAATTATCTCTTATCAGGGAGGGATTTGGTGTAGCCGTGATTTTAGACCGTATCATTCTATACCATACAAAAGGTATTTTTGTTTTATCTGCTTTTTTGATTGTATTTACTCTTCTCACGGTTTCTCGATTGTGGGCCTCATGCAGATGAAATAAATCTCCCGGGAGCTCGTCTGATTCTGCTCTCTCTGGTGGAGAAACAAAAGCAATTGTAAAAGCTGACTGTAAAGAAATAATAATAATGAAATAAAGTGACAGCTGAACTGATGTTACGTTCGCCCAAGCCGCACTGGGATGCTGACACTTGCTTGAGTCTATTTTAAGGTGACGCCTGTTTGCGGTAAACCCATTTCATCTGCGCTTGATGATAGAATTGCTCTGAAGGGATGGGAGGTAGTTTGACATCTAGGCTGGGAATGAAACAAAATATACTTCACTGCAGGAATTACTTGAGGAGGAACCTGCTGGAGGTTTAGTAAAAAATATATCTATATAAATATTCTCTTGAATTCTATTCAAAGGTAGATTAGAAAACGATTGTGTGCCAACAGCCAATCAATTTACAGATCTAGCGAGCATTATCGAACAATAACTGTAAGAAAGACTGAATAAGGATATATTTTTAAATTTAAAATCTATAATCTATAATTTTTCCTTCACGAAACTAGTTGGAACAGAGTTGCAGATTATGGTCCTGGTGTTTGCATCTCTGATGGGGAAAACCTGGAAGGCAGAAGGGTTTTGTTGTGAATTAAACCCTGTCTTAGACAGTAAAAAGTCCTGGTAAAGGCGCTGCATGTTGATTCATATTCTGGGTCCTTTGGAAGACCCCTGAAGACCCTCACAGGACTCATCTTACAGTGTTTGAATTGCAACGTGAGAGAGGTCTTCTGTAGAGGATTCCCATTGATTCACAAGCAATATCATTTCTTTTTCTTTTTTCCCCATTTCATTAAGAAGTTGTCTTTCAGTTCAAATAGGAACGGGCACATTCACTCTCCTTAATTTGTTTTCCTCTGCAAGAGTGCACAATGCGTGTATGCAAGTGAAGATAACGGAGGACCTCAGCACTTTCACCAATTACAAAGAACACAGAAGAGTTATTCTCGGAAAGAGAGAAGTTTTTCCCCTCTCTTTTTTTTTTTTTTTTTTTCCTTTTTCAATTTAACGCGGCTTGACGGCGGGGAAACGGCTCTGTCGCGTCTAGATAAATATTTTAATTGTCACACAGGGACAAAGAGAGGAAAAAAAAAAGAGAAGAGTGCAAAAATGACCTTCGGTGCGAACTACCCTGAAATAAATTGCGGCTTGAATGGGGACCGCTGCGCGCCGGAGTGCCCTGATGAGGGGAACTGACATGTCGAGTCTGTGGCGGTGCGCTGCTTCTGTGGAAAAGAGAATGAAAAAAGAAAAAAAGGCTATTATCTATTCCACCGGTGAACAGACATGACTTTTAAAGAGCTTTCTTCCCTCACTCAACGAGTCTAGAAAGCTTCCCGTTATCTTGTCTGGTAAACCCTTAAGACCAACCGAACATTTAGATTTCCTCCTCCTCTGTGGATACTCAGGGAGTCCGCCAGCCGCTCCTCTGCGATCACACGCCATCAAAAGCATCTCGTTGGCAGTGAATGGAGAGGGTAGACTGGCTCAAATCGCACAAGCCACAAATCCATCTTTTCAAACGGAGGCGAGGAAAACCATCCCTTAATACAGGGTAAAGCATGTCCCTCATTAGATTAATTACCCGAGCTTTGCCCCAAGTCTCAGAGAAAGAGAGGGAAGGTAACGGCAGCTCTCATTGATTTATTTGTATAATCCCTTTAGCCGACCGGCGAGATCGCATAAAGGACCGCCGGTGACAGAGCCGAGAACAATGGAAAAGTGTTGAAAACCGTGCAGTAGCGTTGACTTACAGACTAAGCCTAATTCTTTGGAAAGCAGTGGCTGGTTTGCGTAGCTTTCACCGTTTCGCTTCAGAGAAGGACATCAACACTAACCCTGTCTTCTCGTGTGATTTTAAAAAAGTATATTGTGTAGTCCATAACATAGAATAAAACCTATTATTTTGATTATCAGAACTCAGTGTAGCCTCAGAAAAGTTTGTGTTGTTTCTCTAATAAGTCCCCGGTGGACAGGAAGTCTCATTTCCCCACAGTTGGGGTGTCACTGATGTGTTTCCACAGCTCTTGTCACTTTTTTACAAAGCAAGAGAGAAAACCCGGAGACCTTGTGAGATGCGCTGATGTAGCCGAGGGAGAAAGAGAAGCGAGATACTTACTTACGAGATGCTTCAAAAGTCTTTAGCTGAGATTTAGCTGAGCAGTGGCTTGTTAAGGTGGCAAAATCCAGCATTGTCATTGTAATGACGCACTTGTGTTAAATATAACCCAGAGAATATGTGACCTATGGGAAGGCGTTCAATCAATTCAAGGCAGTTTCTGATTTTTCTCAACACCTTGCCTCGGTGAGCATCTTAAAGGGCGTCATAAATACAGTGAGCCACTCTTGAAATAAATAGCATAAAGCTAATGTATATTGTTGGCAGACTCCATATGAGGACCACTTCACAGTAAACGCCTACAAAAAAGAATATACAACTTTTTTTATGTAATGTACCGTTCTGAAGATTTTAATGATGGCTCAGCCCATGGAAAACACAAGCCCCCCAACGAAGAGGGTCTTTCTCTAAGCCTGTGTGGTTTTATTTCAGTTCTTCTTGGGCCTGATCTGGAAATATCGGGATAAAAAGTGCATTATTCTCGGAGGAGGTAGTTGGATAGTCATCAGGAGGTATTTGATCGATTGCACATGTTATACCCGACCGAGCGTGTGTGTTTGTGCGCATGTGTATCCAATCTGAGAGCGTGTTGAGGTATTTCGTGAAGATTAATTTGCGATCACAGTGAAAATGGCTCGGGGGCTCCTTTGACTCGGGGAAAAGCAGAACAAGTAACTGTAGCATAACCTGCTCCTCCCCCACCTCGGGAATTCCACCAAACTGAGAGAGACGATTCTGTGATCAAAAGGATATAATTACATCTTAAAATGTGATTAAAATTACAAAGAAATTATCTCCTTGTTCTAGAAACCTGGACTTTGAAATCTTCAGCCACGTCCACATCGTTTCTCTACGACTTTTTTAATCTGATGCCAGTGTTGGCCTCACTGTCTCCGTCATGTCGATGTGACAAGGAATATTAGAGTCTATTCGTCATTGTCACTCGGGTCTCTGTGAGTATATACGTGTTTTCGGAAGGAACAACAAAGAAAAAACAACCCTGCCACCGTCTCAAATTAAAGTATTTTTGCAAATACACAGAGAGAATAGACTTGTTAAACAAACTGAAGATATAAAAGCTGTAAATAATGCTCAATAGTCTAAGCAACAGAATGAGAGACCAATGATAAAAACAGACTCTTTTATATAACCATGAAAGCAGGGAAGTTTGAAACCAGGCACAGATTCCCTTTTCACAGGAAACGAGAGAGAGTCACCTTAGTATGGACACTGACCTCTGGGCACCAGGGCACCGGAGAGCTATTACAAAGGATAAGGTAAATCAGAGATGCACGGGGGGACTGAGACAGGTAATGGAGAATGGATACAAATCCTAATACTTTATGACAACAGTGTTAACTGTTCCCAGAGGCGCCATCCATAGAAAATCACAAGCCCAGAACACTATGGTTGGGGAGAACTGTTTGAGCCTAAATTAGACGTCTCAATTCCCATAAATACTGATATAATAAACTCCGGGGAATGATGAATGTGGGGGAGAAATGCACGCCTGCAAATCTCCACACTCTCCTTTGAATTGCAGGAATTATTGTATCATTTAATCCCTTATTTCCAGGCGGAGGCCATATAGATCCAACAGGTCACATGACCTACAGTCTGTGCCATGTTCTCTCGATTGGCGGCCTTTTGAATGACGTGCTCCAGTTGTAAAGAACTCTTTCCTCCCGTCCGCCTCTCCCAGGAAAAAGCCCCTACCTGATGTTCACCAACCGGCACGAAATCCGCCGTATCGACCTGGTGAAGCGGGACTACACCCAGGTGGTGCCCACCCTGAAGAACGCCATCGCGCTGGACGTGGACGTCGCCACCAATAAGATGTACTGGTGCGACCTCTTCCACCGCAAGATTTACAGGTAAAGCCGGACTGCCCAGTGTGACCCAATTTAAACACTGTGCCTAAAATCATGCGCAGACCAAATCAGCTCTGTTAATGCAGTTTATACTTAGTTTGAAAGCATTAAAAAGCATGTTAACTTATCTTTATTTTACAAAGATCGGAAAACATAATCACCAAATAGGGTCACAACTCAAGGGATCAGGGTTGGGAACCGCTGAGGTAAAATCTTCTCCCATTACTAAAGGGTGTGTTTGGGCTGAATGTCTATATACTTATTTGGTTCACTAAGGACCACTGCTTTGCCTTTTCTATGTATTCGAACATAAGACAGTGTCCAATCGAGAGGAGGCCATTCGCCCCATCGTGCTCGTTTGGTGTCCATTAATAACTAAGTGATCAAGGATCCTATCCAGTCTGTTTTTGAATGTTCCCAAATTGTCTCTTCAGCCACATCGCTGGGGAGTTTGTTCAGATTGTGACGCCTCTCTGTGTGAAGAAGTGTCTCCTGTTTTCTGTCTTGAATGCCTTGAAGCCCAATTTCCATTTGTGTCCCCGGGTGCGTGTGTCCCTGCTGATCTGGAAAAGCTCCTCTGGTTTGATGTGGTCGATGCCTTTCATGATTTTGAAGACTTGGATCAAGTCCCCACGTAGTCTCCTCTGTTCCAGGGTGAAAAGGTTCAGTTCCTCAGTCTCTCAGTAGGACTTTCCCTTCAGACCTGGAATAAGTCTGGTTGCTCTCCTCTGAACTGCCTCTTAAATAGTGTATTTAAAAAAAAAGCAAAAAACAAAGTGTGGCAGTGCTTTTAAAAAAATAAAATCTTTACAGTCTGATTCAAGTCATGCCAGATAAATGATAAATGATAATTTGGTGTTCGTTTGCCGGCTGTCAAAAAAGCTATAATTCCCGATTCAATAGAGCCACATGAAAGAAATCGAAAGAGGCTCTCTTCCCTTTTTTGCACTGCCAGTCCGCCACGCTAATTAGCTCTGATTTTATGAATGATATGCACGTAAGTACAGTGTTGAGCTGGGGAGGTCTTCTCCGTTTGCTGCAGAATGGATAAGCAGAATAATAAACTGACAGACTCCTCTTGCCTTCGCTGGCCTGGCTGCCGTGGTGTAGGCCGTAAAAGGGCTGGCCGGCGGTCTGAGAGGAGGAGGTGTTTGATGTGTGACACGTCCGGTACAAAGGTGTGGAGCGATTGAAGGGAGAGAGTGCATCCTTCACTCATTCCTCTGCCATTGCTTGCCATTTCACGAGCTCGGGGACTTAAGCTGCCGCCGCTTCAAGAGGGGCTTCAGGAGAGCGGCTAAATAATTTGCAGCACCGTATGTTTCGAGTAATTTACCCCTGGAATCAGTGTGTGTTCATTATTCATCCTCACATCCTGAAGGAGAGAATAAATGCTTGTTAAGAGCCTCACATCATCGGGTCTCTGTGTCCACTCTCCCTTCTTCCTGATGCAACACTTTCCTCTCCACCTAGAACAATACAAGCCCTCTGCTCATTATTATTTTATCACAGTACAGTTTAAAACTCATTAAACTCTGGCAGAGCGCTTTTGGTTTCTTAAGGGCTCAGGAAAATCTCGGAGTAATTAAATCATAATACTGGAAAGACTTCACAAAAATAAACCTCCTGTAAGTATGCTGTAGCTGTGCTCTCGTGTCCCGACCTCAGAGTCTAAACACTCTTCAATACTTTTAGATCTTTGTTTAAAGGGGAGTTTGGGAGGCTAGAATACGGCGTAATTTATTTGTTCTTTTTGCCCCCCCCCCCCCCCCGCTAATTAATTCTGATAAGCATCATTTAGGTCAGTGCGATTTTAGGTTCAAGCCGTAATTAAGACGGTTTAGACACTGCCACGAACACAGGCAATTAGGACTACAATCTGTTTCCCGCGTTTATCTCATTAATCTTTGCCTCGTCCCATTTCACTCTCGCAGAAACTGGAGGTCCGTAATATATTTAGTTGGAGGTGCTCTGCTCCACTTTCCTGCCTTTCTTTCTCTCTGTATATGTTGTTACCGTACGAAGTGGGGCAGGATATTCCTAAAATTAGCCACCTCGACGGATCTGCAGGATCTATGAATAACATTTCGGAGGGGACGGTGCTGGTCCTTGTGATTTGAGGAAAGTTCTCTCAGAAAAGTTAACTGCAGCACTGGCTTGGTCTTCCTGAATACCCACGATGCCAAGGGGCACATTCAAGTAAAGACAAAACGTATCGTTAAACTTGGCTTCTGTGTAAAGGAGGTGTCTGTATTTTCTCCTTTTAAAGTGATGGCTTTCCCTGTGTTGGTGTGGAAGACCCTCATAGCTGGTGCCATACAACACTGCGGTAGCACAACCCAAACTGGTTGTGTCCAGGGGCCAGCTGTAGAAAACCTCAATTACTGAGTTACACAAGTGTGAGAATACAACAGCTTTTCCCTGACTATAATATTGAAGGTAATGCGTAGGATGTACCTTTTTAACACCCTTAAACTGTATTGAAATTTAAGGGGAGAGCAATGTTTTTTTAATACAATTGGACACTTGCATCCTTCTCTTCGGTGTTATTGGATACGTAACATGATAAACTCACCGCTCGGCCCTTGTGCTTGTCCGTTTGTCCCCAGCGCTTACATCAACAAAGCCAGCGATGTGTCCCAGCAGGTGACGCTCATAGACTCCTACCTCCACTCCCCCGAGGGCCTGGCCATGGACTGGGTTCACAAGAACCTCTACTGGACCGACTCCGGGAACAAGACCATCTCAGTGGCAACGGCCGACGGCAAGAAGCGGAAGACGCTGATCAGCAGCGACCTGAGCGAGCCGCGCTCCATCGCCGTGGACCCCAAGCAAGGGTGAGACGATCCTGTAACCGCCGTCTTGGTCTCGTTTGCCAGAGAGGGGCGGTAAGGGCCGTCCTGGTCGTTGTGGTGTGTCCCACCTGTTCCTGATCGCTGTGAAATGTTACAGTCCCTCTCATTTTGAATATGCATCTCCTCAGGATACTCGGCTCTGAATCACTAAGGTATGGGAGCATGAAACACAGGCAAATAAACGTTCGGGCCAATTCATGAGTAATTGTTGCCGGTGGGTATCCGCTTTGAAGAGGCAGGCTGGGGAATGGAGTATGGCGACGCACACAGATGCTCAAAGCCGTTTTCTCTCTCAGAATCGCATCTGGCTTTGAGTATCGTGTTACGTTTACTACAGTCGTGACCAGAAAGAATCCTTGTGAAGCGGTTTGAAAGATAACCGCGAAGCATTAACGAGGTCAATGTGTCGAGTAAATTACTGGATCTATATCAGTATTACTTTGAATTCCTATCTCCTCTGCACACCTGCCTCAGTCTGATATTTTACACGGCCGATCATTGTGGTTTTTTTTAGGTTCATGTACTGGTCTGACTGGGGCACCAATGCCAAGATTGAGAAGGCCGGGCTGAACGGTGTGGACCGGCAGATACTGGTGTCCGAAAGCATCGAGTGGCCCAACGGCATAACTCTGGGTAAGACTCGGGGTCCGAAGACGTGAGGCGTGAGGCGTGGCAGCGTTGTTCTCTGTAACAATATATTGTAACTTGAACTGCGATCTAACGTGTTCTTGCCATTGCCATAATTCGTGGCACATTTGAAAAGTATTTATTCCAGGTGCAAAGGATTTGTATTTCTCAATTTTAGAGCTGAATGTGTGTATTGCTGTATAAGTGTGTTTCACTCCAGTCCCGATTTAATTAGTCTATTAATCGAGGTGATGCCGTCTCTAACTCCGCCCCGTGTTTCGTTTCAGATTTGCCCAACAGGCGTCTCTATTGGGTAGATTCAAAGCTCCATCTCATCTCCAGCATTGACTTCAGCGGGGCCGGCAGGAAGGTCCTGATCTCATCCACTGACCATCTGAGCCATCCATTCGCCCTGACCGTGTTTGAGGTAATGACTGGGTCTGCGTGGGGAATAATACGGCGCAGTAGATGAGTGTTTTCGAAGGCTGAGCATCGGCCGAGATTGAAACGAGATTAAAGCGCCTTTGTGGCCAGGAGACCATAACAGATTTCCGCTGTGATGCCGAATTATTCAGCATTAGCTGTGTCAGTCTAATCATACTTTACAGACATCGCTCTGACAGCACGTTGATGATGTTCCCAGTCGCCCTCGGGGTCTCTGGCTTGAGCGAGGAAAATAAACCTTTTTTTTTTTGGTGCTTTGTTGTTCTTTTAAACTGCCGAGTGGGAAAGCTAGTACCTTTGTTTTCCTGGGGGTGGTGAGAGAGAGATGCAGCTGGAATTTACTGCCTCCCCGAAATTAAATCAGACTTCATTGCACCGGGTTTAAGCGCTGTAAACCGGTAATGTTTGTGGCAGCCGAATGGCTTAACTGTATTCCGGGAGTCTCAGTGCTTTCTCGGAGAACGTGCCGGCACGTTTAAATCTTTCTGTTTCGTTTGACTCGTAGAATGTAGGCCATGCAGGAACAACGCTGCTTTGCTTAGCACATTTTTCATCCATACAGACAGATTATTTTATCTTTCCCCCATCCTGTATTGCTGACGGGTAGGGAAGGAATTTCATACCGTTTAGCTAAAATGCACTGTGTGGTTAAGGGCACATTTCTAAGGGCTTAGCAGATGTGGCTGCAATGAAGATGTCTCTCTCTCACCTTATCGGTTGCTTTTCTGTGTAATTGCTGGTTGTGAGCACTACAAGCCTGATTATTAGACCGAGAAGCCTGGAGTCCCCTGGTCTGCCTTGGCTGTATCCTTTTCGGTCAGTAAATTGTGTAAATAAACTTGATGTGCTACCATTTGAGTTTTCTTCAGTAGCTGGCTTGACAACCTTTCCGGGAAGTTCACTTCAGCCCCAATATCGAACGTGAGGCCGTACTGTACCTGCCGTACAAAACGCCACCGCTTAAACGGTCTTTAAAAACAATAACGATAGAAGTTTGGCAAACGCGCGTCTCTAAAAGTCATAATTCTGTGGAAGTTATTTGCTGCTTTGCTCGATCTCCAGCGGTGCAAGCATGAGCTCTCCTGGCAGGGCTTCGCTCGGCGGAGTCAGTGACTAAGAGGTTGCCAGCGTGAGTTAGCTTTGCTTTCTGTCGTTTCTCTTCCCTCCACAACCGATACGTCTGCCGTTGCTGGGGAAACGGGAGGACCGTCAGCTCGCATCCCTCACGCTGCTTTTGTTACCATTCATGCAGCTGATAAGAGAGGAAAACAAACCACAACAGAACAGCATAAACTCGTCCCGATCGTGTTTGTTTGTTTGTTGTTTGCTGAAAACCTTGATGGAAAGATTTCCCATTTGATATGCAGCTTTAATTAGGCCGGCTGCAAAGCGCTCGCTGTACCCTCTGAAATCGCAATCGTCTGATTTGAAGTTTCATTTCCGATGTGCCCAGAGCAGAAGGCCTTATCAGCGTCTCATCGGAGAGTAGGCGAACGCGGCGGCTGCTTCACGGGCTGTGGTTGTTTTCTGCAGGACAGGGTCTATTGGACAGACTTGGAGAACGAGGCGATCTACAGCGCCAACCGGCTGACCGGACTCGACGTCTCCACGCTGGCCGAGAATCTGAACAACCCCAACGACATCGTGGTGTTTCACGAGCTCAGGCAGCCGAAAGGTAAGAGTCTGAGGTCAGAGACGTAAGGGACCGTGGCATCGGTACACGACGCGCAGTGACAGCCACGGTGATTGAGACGGCTGCAGGCTATAACCTCACACTTAATTCGTCTCGCATACATAAGAACATAAGACAGTGTCCAATCGAGAGGAGGCCATTCGCCCCATCGTGCTCGTTTGGTGTCCATTAATATCTAAGTGATCAAGGATCCTATCCAGTCTGTTTTTGAATGATCCCAAATTGTCTCTTCAGCCACATCGCTGGGGAGTTTGTTCAGATTGTGACGCCTCTCTGTGTGAAGAAGTGTCTCCTGTTTTCTGTCTTGAATGCCTTGAAGCCCAATTTCCATTTGTGTCCCCGGGTCTGTGTGTCCCTGCTGATCATACATACTGGGCTGCATTCACAGACCCAAGTTAGCCTCTGGTCCGACCACTCAATGTCATGTTAGGTAGAGTAGTCCTAGACTAGTTCTCCTCAAGGTCTGTGAAACCAGCCAACTGTTTTCATATTATATATATTATAAACCTTTGTATTTTCCCACTATAAGAGCTCAAATCAACCCTGTGCACCAAGGCAACCTTCACTCTTCAAAGCACGATGCATTAATAAATAAAGCACACTGTGAAAAAGAGAAATTGGGAGTATTCTGTCAGGTTTCTTGGAAAGCAGCGCTAAAATAAGAGAGAATAAGGAGTAAAGCTTTTTCTGGTAGAGCATTTTAAGGGCAATAAGAGTGCGTGACTCCAAGCTGCTTCTCTGGTATCTAAGAGAAAGAAAATGACATCGGTGGTGTACCTTATTATATCTGATTCGCCGCTGCAGCCCGAGATAATACTGTATTCTCTTACAGGGCAGGCAAATGTTAAACAATAACCAGAGATAAATTATTTCTTAATAAGCAGCAGCAGAACAGTGCACAGTGTACTCAAGAGATTTCACTTCAGCTGGTTATTTCTGTATCTCGATTTTCTAAAAATCTCTCTCTCTCTCTCTCTCTCTCTCTCTCACACAGCTGGTCCTGCAGTGGAAAATTTGCAAGGAGCTTATCATTATTACAAAAAAATTCTGGTCTGCCCTTTTGCAAAGGATCAGTAGATTTTACATTTTTTTTGTATCAGACTGCTGTAAAAACAGGAAAAATCTTACAGGATTTTACACCGTTGTCTGGAATAACTATATGGATCTCTTTATGTATAGTAATAACCTGTTTACAGCTTGTTACAGGATCCTATTATATGTCCGATCCTGAAACAGAACTCGGCGATGGTAGAGGGCTTTTTTTTTTTTCCTGTGAGGGAAGTTAGACCTTTTGCTCTCATAGCTCACACTTTGCAGAACAAAATGTCTTTCACGAGAGCTTTGACCCATCCCTGGAGATCCTGTACCTAACCTCTACGGGTCGTGTTTTCTCATTGGCAGCTCCCGACAGCTGCAACGTGGGCACGGTGCCCAACGGGGGCTGCGAGTACCTGTGCCTCCCTGCACCCCAGATAACAGAGCACTCCCCCAAATACACCTGCGCCTGTCCGGACGGCATGGAGCTTGGCAGTGACATGAGGCGCTGCGTCACAGGTAATGTCTGCTTTCTGTGAAGGCTGTGAGTGAACTAGATGCCCCCCCCCAACACACACACACACACACACACACACACACACACACACACACACACACACACACACACACACACACACACACACACACACACGGACCTCTTCTCTCCTCGTGGTGTCGGGTGCTCCAGAAATAGCAGCAGCGAGGCCTGGCAGATCAGCTCCCCTGCGCTACAGGAAATGTGGCAGTGAACTCTCTGCACGTGTGCGCTTTGCCCTCATCCAGCGGAGAAGTGGACCAGTGTGTGTCTTTAAACTCGTGCTTTTGTCGTACCTGGGGGGGCGCTTTCGATAATCCCAACCCCTTGCACCTGTGAGAGCAGGAGCATACTGTACAAACCCCCCCCCCCTGAAACGACAGCCTCACAAACGCCGCCGGACATAAGCCGCTTAACCACCATGGCAGCTGAGTCACGGTTTTGCCAAAGTTTGCAGCCGGAGATCCAGCTGTGTGGAGGAGCTGCTATGGGGGGGGTCACAGTGTATTTCATGGGGGTCGTGTGGGGGAAATTATCCTTTTCCCCGCAGTGGGAAGGAAGAGGGGCTGGAGGATATGATAAATAGGGCAGATGAACTGGAGAAGCAAATGTAAACTGCAGACGTTGCAGCTTAGGAAATAAATATATATATCTGTATAAATAGGTCAAGGCGAGATGTACTGCAGGTATGAATGCACTGTGGAGAATCTCACTCTATCCCCGGACTCTGGGTCTGGCTCGGACCGGGCCGAAGCAGATACAGCATAGGGGGAAAAAATTATTCCTACGACTGCAATATCATCTTTGTTTTAATTATGTTTACATTACATTATAGCACTTATAAGGATTTAAGACATGAACATAAGAAAGTGTCCGATCGAGAGGAGCCCATTCGCCCCATCGTGCTCGTCTGGTGTCCATTAATAACTAAGTGATCAAGGATCCTATCCAGTCTGTTGTTGAATGTTCCCAAATTGTCTCTTCAGCCACATCACTGGGGAGTTTGTTCAGATTGTGACGCCTCTCTGTGTGAAGAAGTGTCTCCTGTTTTCTGTCTCGAATGCCTTGAAGCCCAATTTCCATTTGTGTCCCCGGGTGCGTGTGTCCCTGCTGATCTGGAAAAGCTCCTCTGGTTTGATGTACTTAATTTATGAGTATTTAGTTTCTTTCATGTAGTATCACAAGTGAGCCAGATTCTCTTACGTATATTTGTTTAAAAAAATGTTACTGGTGTTTTGTTCTTCAATATCCTGTGTGACAGAGAGCAGGGAACGCATCTTCTTCTCTGTCTTAGTGTTGCTTCCTCTTCCCTGCAGCTGCGATGACTGTTAAACCGACGACCCCCACACCCGCTACCACCACGACCACGACCAGGGGGACCACAAGCATGACAACCACGACCACCACGACTCCCACGACAACGCACGCCACCACGGTCCCGCCCACCACCGTGGCCCCTGCCTTCCCCAGCACCACCGTCACCAACCCGGTCGCCAGCACCACCTGGGCCCCCTCCAAGAGCCCGGTGTCGACCATGGCTGCCCCTGCCGAAACAGCACTGCGGCCGGCCACACAGTCCAACACCCTGCTCAGGGAGAACAGCAACCTGTCCCATCGGTGTAAGTCATCCGAGCTACCTATGATGTCATAGGTTTTTTTTTGCTGGTTGTTTTTTTTTTTTCTTTCAATTCCCTTTAGAGGTGTGATATTTTAATGGGAGTTTACTGGTCTGATAGTGGAGTATTTCAGAAAGTTCTCTCCGTCTTTGTTGATCCGCTTGTGGGACGCTAAGACAAATGACTGTGCTTTGGACAGTATTGTAAAGCACCGGCCGTGTGAAGCATGATACTGTTACAGGAAATTAAAAAAAAAAACAGCCGGGGCAGATCAATAATTTAGACAAGTAGGGATGATGTTGTTTTCTTTAGCTGGCGGCGTTTACTTGAGTCATAAATCGGTGTGAGGAGAAACTGCTTTTTCATCGGCTTGATCACCCGCTTAATCCCAGCACAACATTTGAGAATCCATCGCCGTTCCCCGAAACACCACGCCGTGCCGATTCGAGCCTTTGTTGTGCCCCCTTCGCCGCCGTGAGAGCAGTCAGCTCTGTGCGCTGAGGAGCCCGTCTCTGTCACGGTTGCGGTGAATAAACGGTTCCTCTGTGGCCCATAAATTACCCAGTGGGGGAGAGGGGGCGCCGCGAGCAGCTGCGACATCCGCCGGCACCGCGACTTCGGCCCTCCGCCGGCTCGTTAACATGCACGGCCCTCGAGGAGCGCGGGGAAGGAGACACGTACGGTGTCCGTTTATCATTTCGAGAGCGCCTCCCAGTCTAGCTTTTCCACCCCCCTCCCATCCACACCTCTCAAGAATGGCTGAATTGCTAACGCTGAGCGATTTGTAGCAATAACGCAGAGTGATCTCCGCTAAACAGCACTTATTTGGCCGATTTGGAAAGCTGTCAACACCAAAAAGGGTGTGTATCATCCGGGCTTTCACGGACAAAATCCCTCTTTTCTGATGTAAACCGCAAGAAAAAACATGCTTTTTTTGTTGGTGGTGGAAGAAAAGATGTGTATTTCAGCATTACTGTTCTCCTAGTTATTCGTTTTTAGAAATTAGTTTTCTCAAACGGATTCTTTCATTTGATTCCACAATAGGCATGAACCGAAATGCTGCGTTCAAGTACACAAAATCAATCGTACAGTAAGGCCGGTGTGTACCCTGGCTACGCAGTGGCTGTAAATATTTGCCCTCAGGAATGCTGCGAGGCGTTTAGCGCTATATCAAAGCAATGATTTCGAGGCCTGCAACAGCTCTATTTTCACTTATTGTGTGGTGCAGGTTACGATCCCTGCTGCACTGATAAATATATGAATGACTCTGACAAATAGATGGCCGGGGCCAGCCGGGGCTGCCCGTGCAGGGTTTTCCAAGGCTGAAATCGTCCACTGTAGGCCCAAGGTGATACTGCAGACCTGTAATGAACAAAAGCTTGTAAATGACTGGTTGATTAATTATTTATAGAATGGGCCTTCGATGCTTTAAGGCTTACGGATAGGAAAGGAAATGGATTCGGTTTAAGTTATCGGGCGTTGTGCAAAGCTTCGATAGCTCGTGATTCGTATAAAATGAAAGAGAGAAATCTGAGTGTTCTGTGATACCGAGTAGGTTTATAAGGTCTCTGTGTACGGGAGCAGTTTAGTGTACAGATGAACATGCTCGTGCCGAAGGAAGCCTTTCATCTAGTTTCAATCTGGGCTTAGCAGCAAATGCTTGTTAAAAAGAAATAATAAATTTGCTAAAGTTACGCTTGCAGAAAACGGGAGTGGAAGAGATCACAAGAATCCTCTCACGAGGGAAGGAGCAAAACTGGGACACAAAAGTCCTTGCAAGTTTATTCTACAGCACGTTTGTTCGTGCACTTGATTGAATCTGGGTTTGTTGTGAGATGAACGGGGTCATTGCAGAGTGGTTTTTCAATTGAGGCGTGGATTGAGAGATTCGTTTCGTTTCGCGGTGGGGAGCTTTTATTTTGGACTGAAGTCGTCTCTTATAAGAAAGTCGTACAGGTCTAATGAGTTTACCACCTTTTAACAGCCTCCTGTTGACATTAGTCATCTTTTAAAAATACGACCGTCCAGTTTATCACAGTTTATAGCTATTATTATTATTATTAATTGCTGTCTCCGTTCTTCGGCGGTAGCCAAACCCACTGTACTCCAACTTCCACAAGCACTAAATTTCACAAGCCCTAATTACAGGAACAGCAATGGTCTAGCTCCCTCTAATTGTTCCACTGAAGTATGATTTATGTGCACACTGTATTGCTGTGTGTAACAGAATCTATTGTGGTGTTAGATATGAGAGGGAGAGAGAGAGAGAAAACCTTCACTAAGTTTCTCGTCCTTATCAATGCCTCGGCACAGATCCCCGCCTTCTAGGTTGACGAACCATAAAAATAAGGTATTGAGCATGGAGGGAAACATCCACTTGATCCATCTTTAAATGTAGATTGCCAAGACTTCGAGGAGTGCCAAGGCAAGACGCCGTTTCACACTGATGAGCAGAATAACAATTTCTCCAAGGCAATGCTGATGAACAAACCGGCTAAGAGTTCTGTAATGTGGTTCTGTCTTTTCCAGCTGGAAGCGAACACCATCTTCTGGGGAATAACATCACCGTGGCAGTGCTT
Source organism: Amia ocellicauda (assembly GCF_036373705.1). NCBI lineage: Eukaryota > Metazoa > Chordata > Actinopteri > Amiiformes > Amiidae > Amia > Amia ocellicauda. Next base: position 24,033,326 of record NC_089868.1, on the reverse strand, counting down.
GGCATTGTCATCCCTATAGGTAGGTACAATTGGGCGACAGCGCTGGTGTCTGAATGGCCGGCTGATGGGTTGTTTGATTGCAGATTCACTTTGATACTGTTTTATACTGTCCACACAGCAATAACAGATCCGAGAAGCTATTCTGCTTCTGCCTCCGATTAAAAACAGTGAACTTTCTCCTAAAGAAATCACAATAAAGACGTATTGACTTGAATAGCTAAAGGGAAGGTCCCACTCGTTCTGGAATTGCGGTTTTGTGCGTCTGTATGAGTTGTTTTAGTGTATAAGTCAAATACAGACCTCTTTGATCGAGTCCATCCTATAAGCAACTTTTAAACTGAAATCTTACCAAATAATGGCAGATGTCAGTGTGTAAGCACTCTCTCTCTCTCTCGTTAATCCCGATGTGTCATGTCATAACATCCCAGAGAGCGGTAATGCTATGGATTGCCAGATTTGTCGTTCCCCCACGGCAACTAGTATTATGAAGTAAATCCAGTCAATTATTTTTTACCGCCAACAACAGAAGAGATTAATCCGCAGGAGAGATTGCGAGTAAGCCATCACACAGAAACATGGGGGGACGCAGAACAGAAATAGATTTACTGTGCATTTCTGAGTTGATTGGAATTCAATTTTTTAAGATTTTAAGGTAAGCCTTTGTCCTCCGTAACAAAGCCGGGAGTCCAGACCAGACGGGAGGGCCTGTCGTTTATGCTGACGGGGAGAACTGTCTGAGTGACCCAGAGCGAGATCAATTCAACGTAGGGGGTGATGTGATGCATATTCAGGAATTAAAACCCCCTTTCCATGTAATTAACTTCATGACAGGGGGAGAACAAAACTGGTTCCATCATATAGCAACTGAACAATACTGTGCATATAAAAGTGACAGAGGTAGAGCCACATTTCCCTGTATTTCATTTTTGCTTTTGTCTGTCAGTGCTTCTCTCTGCTCGCTTTTCTCTCCTTTGGCTGATTCCGCACCATCTTCACCTATTTCCAGTCCCATAACTTTCACCTTTGTACTGACATTTTGAAGAGAGACATTTTCTATGGACACGCATTGTCTAAATTAACAGCACCATCACATTTTGCATTTAGACCTGCTGTTCATAACGCAAAGGTCCTTTCCGAACCCCAAGACGAGAGAAATCCATCTCTCTCTCTGAGGAAACTCTCGGTCTGGTGGATAGTTAAAATTACAAATTGGCTCTCGATCTAGTGCTGTGAATATCAGTGTGGCAGCCATGATTCCCTTCTCTGCACGAGGAGCTGCTTAGCGTGGGCGACGCATGTGGGAGGTACCCTTCCCCTCGTCACGTTTTAAATTTTTCTGTCATCATGAACATTGCGAACGTCCCAGCGTGAGCCTCATTCTTTTAACACGGCGCGTGTCACTGTGTGTTAAATGCATGCAGTTCCTATCATTGCTACAGTGCTCATCGGCCTGCTCTGCACGGGCAGCTACCTCATCTGGAGGAACTGGCGCCGGAAGAACACCAAGAGCATGAACTTCGACAACCCCGTCTACCGCAAGACCACCGAGGAGGAGGACGACGAGATCCACATCGGGAGGAGCGAGCAGATCGGCCACGTGTACCCCGCTGTGAGTGGCAACGCCCGGCCGCCGTTCACCGCCCTCCCCCTGGGCGGCGTACCCGACGCCGGGACCCACTGGTATTCCGAACAGGGGGTCCTCTCGACCGCGTAGTCAGACACGAATGCCGTGGGGGGCTCCCGCGGGGGGAGGGGCCGCCACACGGGCACGCCGAGCGCAGCGTAGTCTCCCGGCGTCGCCCCAGCTCAGACCCTCCTCGAAACGGCTCAATAATAATATCAATTAATCTATTTTTTCAATTGCATATCTTTTTTATTTTGGTATCATCGCCGATTTTACGTTTATTCTTTTTTATATGGGTACAATCACGATGCGTTTTTTTGATCAAGGGAACGCAGCAGCAGCATCGCACTAGTCTGTGTGGGGAGAAGGGATGTTGGATTTATTTTATTTTTCCAGTAAACGAGGCATCGAGGAAATCCCTTCTGGTGCCGTGGGTTGCTTCTCTTTGATGTGGGAATTGGGGAGTTGCGATTTTTATTAAAATGCTAATGAGAAAAGGAGCACCTTAGATGTGATGGGACAATCTACGATACAGTTGTATTTATTTAATTAAGCATATATTTATTTATGGAAGCGTGTTATTATAAATTCTTTGAGTATTTCTTTATTTATGTATTTTATTCTGCCAAGTCTTTTTTTTTTTTTTTTTTAGTTTCTAATAAGATCGTAACCTAAGAGCAGAGAGGGATGGGGGAGTGGGGAGTGTCCCAAATGACACTCGGTGTCCTGCCAGCTTTATTAAACCCGCTGCTGTGCAGAAAACGAGTCGCCTGCTGGGGTGGGAGGGGATGTAGCGCAGGTGACCTGACTCATAATTCTTGGCTGGCGTCTCTGTGTAATCCCCTGAGATCAGAGGTCTGGGGGTGCAGCTCTTCCACACGTAGGCAACTGTGCACTTTGAGTCACTGAGCTGAGCCTTTCAGTTACAAAGGGGTGGATAAAATGGTGTTTCTGGGGTGAAGAAAAATCCCCACTTGAGGGTGATTGGGGTGGTGGAGGGGGCAGTGGGGAGAAAAGACAGTGGTTCCCAAGCCTGGTCCCGGAGGAGCACCTACCCTGCCGTTTCATCTTCCAAACTGAGCTCTCAATTAATTAATTGAACTAATAATTTCCTGAATCGGAGCATTTTAATTATTTTAAACAGTAGAGGTTTTAAGTTAAGTACAGAATTGTATAAAGAACTTTAAAGAATCAACTCTTTTATTACACAATTTAAAAAGTCAAATCTAAGCAGATTCATACTTCAATTAAGGGTCAATTAAGTAATCGAGAGCTCAGTTAGAAGGGGCTCCTCCAGGACCAGGGCTGGGCTTGGATCCCCACACATCATATCAGAATCAGAACCGACATCCCGAGACTACATTAATCCACTGCCGTCAAGTAATTTACTACACATTTCATCGGAGAGGGTGCTGCTGTACTGAATCTCTGGATTGCTTTCTTTCTCTTTGCTGTAGCCTTTTCTCTGCCTCTCTGGCCTTCAATGTTAACACATTTTTATCTGGTCTCTGCAGCGCGTGGCGCTCAGTCTGGAAGATGACGGATTACCGTGAGGAGCATGTTCTGTGCCCGACCCTGTCCTTTATCCACAGTGACCCGTCTCCCGCGGAGACTGGAGCCGGCAGCATGCAGGTGCTGAGAGAGGGGGGACGCTCGCTCGGTCTCTGAACAGCCAAGGGGTGTGTGATGATTGTTATTATTTTCTTATGTTTTTCTTTCCTTTTTTGTTACTTGTTTAATATATATATTCACACACACATACATGTTAATTCATCTGTTTCTAAAACAAGTTTTACTACTTGTACTACTACCAGTACACCGTAGTGCAGAAACCTGCTTAACGATGTCTAACCTCATCCTCATCATCGATGCATGTGCACATAGAGCCTCAATTCCCAGCCGACCGTGCTGCGCTTCACCAGGAATTGACGGGCGTGACTTTATTTAATTATCGTTCTTTTTTAATTTATTTATTTGTGATAGTGCTGTAAATAGAGTGAGGGGCTCTGGGCGTGGGGGCTCGGAGCCGGCTGTAGCAGACTGAGGGCCGGGGAGGAGGCAGCAGGCCCAGGGAAGCGGTACGATGGGGCAGTTGGGTACAGCTCCGCCGATGCGCTTGTGCTGGCATCAGAGGGGTAGTTAGCTATGGACTTTGAACCAGGGTACCTCTGAGCCTGGTGCGTCGTTTACTGCTGGGTATGAATCCCAGGTCATTACCGTGGTGAAATTAGGACTGCCTTGTCCAGCCAACCGGTGAATCCCGAGGCGTGGAGACTGCCGGTGTGGGTTTGGTTTCGGTGGTGGGGTGGCCACCTAGATGGTGGTGTACGGTTGGAAACGCTGGGCCGTCACTGTGAAGCGACCCTCCCCGCATGCCGGTCCATCCGAACGCTGCTTTGCACACACAATGTAGATATCGCAGGCCTGGCTTCCATCCATTCATAGCTTTCAGTCTAGAATCTAGATGAGTGAGGGGTGAGGGAGAACTATCTTTAGATCCACCAGAGGGCAGCAAAATTGACCACTTGTAAAACATTCCCTTAGTTTAACCAGGAATTCACATACGTCTGTAGATCTCTTTTCCCAGGGACAGCCGGGGGGTAGGGGTGCAGGAAACGGGCTTAAATTAAGGTCTCCATAATGGGGCACTGGTTGGGAATTTCTGATCCACAGTGCCACCTATTGGCCAACTGCTGCCATGAGCACCAGCAGTCTGGTTGGATTGTGGATGGAACCCGTTCAGATAGGAGACCTAGGCCTCTGAGATCCGAAGAGATCAGGGTTTGGCAGGGGAGATGGCTCTCAACGGTACTCCATCGGGGTTCAGTCTCATGTAGGTGGGCAGGCTATAGAAATGTGAACCTACTGGCTCTTGGTTTGGCCTCTGTGGTCTGTAAATCTTTGGTGGATTGGAAAGATATTTAAAAAGCAGCTTCCTCGGGTTTTAAGCCCCTCTGTTCCCGTTTCCTTGGTACAGCGACGCCACCCCTGGGAGGAGGATCTGCGGGCATCACGTTCCCAGTCTGTGTATTCGTGTTATGTAAGGAGAGAGTATTTTTTTTTATGCTGGTACTGTCTCATCTCCCTGCTCTTCTAAGCCTACTTTTCCTCACGTATCTTTGCGTATGTTTGTCGGTGTTCCTCGGCACTGCAGACGGCGGCGCAAGCGGGGAATCGTCTCCTAATATTTGTATTTGAACCCAAAAGCGCTGGGAGCCGCACAGTCATTTAAAGTGAGATGCCTTCAGCGCCGGAAAGCTACGAGGCGAGTTCAAGTGATAGTTCTTTGTTTCCAAAGTGTAGAGCGCGGAGGAGCCGTTTCCCACTTTCATTGCGTAGTCTGTTTAATGATCCAAATTAGCTTTCCATGTTATTTCATTCTGTTGCCTGAAGCTAATTGTTAACTAGATTGATGCTTTTTTGTTATCCTTTTCAGCTTTTTTCCCCTCTTACCTCAATTGAATTCATTCCATGTATGCTGTGGTTTTCAGACTCCCATTTGATTTCCGTCATTAGCATAACTACTAATAGGCCGGCAGGCTGTGGTGGGTGTATGGCACAGAGTGAATCAAGGGTTTACATACTGATTTAACCGCAGCAGTCGATCGCCACCGACCCGTTGAGCCGTGGAAGCGTCTGCTCACTGATGGGGGGGGTCCGGATCGGTGTCCTCGGACTCGTTTCCTGTGACACACGACCCCGGCGGATGATTAGGAGAACGAATGGAGGGATGTCTTCTCTCCTCGTATTTCTGAAGCGGTGTCATGCACACGGGCTCCCTTTCCAGAGGAGCCGACGACACGCTGAGGGATACAGACGGCGTTTATTGGCCGAGCTCGGTTACTGAGCCTAATGAGCCCATTCGTGCTTTTGGGCCGCAAGATTTCTAAGCAACCGTATGAGATGACAGGAAGGGTATTGAGATGAGTTTCTCTTCTTTCTCTCCTCTCAGCTGAATTTGCCTCTCTAGACTCGGCAGAAATAGCCTGGTAGTGACCCACGGCATATCTGTCACGTTAATGTATTCTGAGCTGTGTTGGCGGGGGATCTGGTGTCAGTCCCAAGCTTTTATAAGAGCACCAAATTAGTAGGATCTCCTGGCATACTCGCATGACTCGGCTCCGCTAGAAAGATGTGTATTTTTTCAATACATTGGATTGGGAAACACACTCAATCACTCATGCAGGTTAACTCCAGAAAAGCCTCCCGTTTTGAGTTTTTCTTACATTGCTTTGCCCAGGCCTCAGATATTATACTTTATAATCTGACTGTATCACTTGTTCTGCTACTGGTGCGTGACAGTATACCTTATTCAGTTCTCCAGACACAAGTTCTCTGTAGCAGCTGACTGACTATGTTAAACAGGAGTTTTACCCAGTGCGAGTTCCTGTTACTGGTACGGGACTCGGGCAGGAGAGGTGTGCCACCGCAATGCCACTCCATGCGTGTACAAACGACATGTGAAGCGCGTGGAGGACAGAGACAAGCTTGCTAGTGCCGTGTCTGGACCTGGTTCCCGGGCAGCTGTTGCCTCGAGTCGAGGCGTATGTGAGAGCGTCTGAGGAGGTTCGTGTGTGTTTTCCCATTTCTTTTTCCTTTGCTGTTCAGCGTCGACGTGTCTCTGTTTCATAAGGAGCTGTGTGAGTATGTAGACCTCAGTGCCTAGCACCCAGACACACCTGTGACCGACTGAACTTGCTTCCCTTTGCTAACAACCATTCTCTTCCCATACTTACTCTATGCATTGTGAATGGACCTTCTTCTGCGTGTGGATGCGACCCAAACCATGTTCTCCACCTGCCTTTCTTTGCAACCGATCCTGTGCTTCGACACGCCGCCATTAGCATCGCTACTAACAATTTATTTTTGTTGTTGTTGTTGTTGTTGTCTTTTTTGTTATTTTTAAAAGGGCTAACTTAAAAAATAAACTGATCAAACCTCGAAGGACATGTTAACAGACACTTTTATCCACAGAGGCAGGAGGATAAGAAAAGCGTTGTGTTAGTCGTGTGGAATAGTGGCTCATCCTTTTGCAGTCGTCTTTGTTGCCTCTCTCATCCCGGGTCACGAGCCCAGTTGCGCGTCCGTGATGGACCCGGTTGACAGTGTGTGTTCAAGCCCAGTGTATTTGTTCTGCTGGCCTGCCTGTGTTTTGTGGGTATGAGCTTTCCCTTCCACGACTCCTAGTTCATGTTTTATCGATGTGTATTACTTGAAAAATGAAGTTCAGGTTCCTCTTTTGTACCCGTTTGTGTAGGGGGGTGGGTGGGAGTGGTTGGGGGGGTGGGGGATCTATTTCCTGAAGTGAAAGTTCATTCCTCAGCCATATTGGAAACATTTTGTACGCCGTTTGAAATGCCTTCTGCACTGTGTTACATGGGAAGGGAGAAGGGGATCGGTTCGAAATGGTTTTAAATCATGATTTGTAAATACATTTTCATATTGCAGATTTTTGATAGAACTTTTAAACATTTCTGTAAAAAAACAAATGAGAAAAAAAAACACGTGTATAGAAAACTGCTGAGAGAGTGAAGACCATATATGAATTTATTTGTACACTACAGCACTGGATTTATTTACTACTTGATTGTAACAAGAATTAATAATCTGCCAAAGTGTTTTTATTATTATTTTTGTTTTGGCGTTTGTTAGTTGTTTTGTTTGTTTTGTTTTTTAACAGTCAGATGTTGCTGGAAGTAGGGTTGTGCTGGTGTTTTATCTTCTTTAATAGATTTTGTTCTGTGTTTAAAGGTTTTTTTTTGCTCTTAATTTATTGGTGCCTTGTTTGTTTTCATGTATATTTTACTATCAGTGTTTTTTGAGGCGGGAGGGGCAAAGGAGTAATAATGTGTGGTGTGGGGGGGATTTTTACTTAGCAACTTCTGTACTTACACTGAATATCTGTTCTGTATGCCAAAATGGTCTCACTCACGTTTCTATGAAATCAAAACTGTTAATAAATATCTATATATATTGATATATTAAATTTATAAAAATCTGAATTGTTTTTTTCTTCTTCTTTATGTTGGCAAGAGTATAATGATCCAATATTAAAGATGTATATGCTAGAGACAATCTCTGTATAGATTTAAACCGTGCATCTTGTATGGAAAGGTTCCTTCAGCTTGACATTGAAGATGTGTTTGTGGAAGCCACCAGAGGTGAAAGGTCACCCACTAGAAGCGAGTGTTTAAGATCAAAGCCAGACAGATAAACTTCTGTCTCCGAGCCCCAGAGATGGACACCAGCTGCTTCCGATCTCACACACAGTGCTGTAGCTTTAATCACATTTAAAAGCAGGGGAATTAAGTCGTGCAATCCTCATATGGCATATTAATGGTTTTCCATTAGATTTTTTCATACATTTAGTTTGACAGCTCAGTTGCATTATTAAGCGAGGCATTCTTATTTATTCATGTGTTTGTTTGTTTGTTTTCCGGTTCGTTAAAACCGACCCGATCGCCCGTAATCTGAAGAAAAGGAGTTATAAGACGCCCAACTCGATGCCATCCGGACTTAATTGCTCTTAAAACTCCCTGCATGATTACAGCCGTCCTTTCTTCAGCAGACGAGGGGCGCAGACAGGCCGGCGGAAATGTGAAATTCAGATGAGCTGCGATTAAGATCTAGCGCGGCTGCCACCTCGCTTTCAAACTTCAGTCCAGAGCAGGAGAGGATGTTGGCACGCTTTTAATATGCATATTTATCACCACACTATTTTCATTTTATTTTTCTAATGAGCACTTTAGCAGGAGTGATTATTTCACTGCAATGAATCAGACTGTCTCAGCTGGGCCTCCTTGGCGTTGCTTTATCTTTCATTAGGAAGCGTCTCTCGCCCCCTTCCTGTAGACCAGCCAAAACCCGGAGCAGGCAGACGAGGAGTGAAAGACGAAGACGTTGTGTGTTATCTCCTGCCGTTTGCTCTGTATCTCCGGCAGGATCCCCCGGGAGCCTTCAGTAGCAGTCAGACCATTTGGTGGTTGGTAATGAAAGGCTGTACTTTATCAAACTCAGTACTTTACCAGTGTGAAAATAGAAACATGCAGTAAATAGGTAAAGTGTAAATAAATGTATGCTTGTTTTTAAAGGAAAACTGATGCTCTCCCAGTCTAGGCAAGGCGGTCACCTTTTCCCTTCTAAACGACAGCACAGCAAACATTTAACCTCCCCAGAACGAGTGCAGGGTAATGAGATTCGTTAATATTTATGTGGTGCTTTTTTACAGGGCTTAGCAGGAAGCGCTTTATGGCCCATAATAAAGCCATTAGTCCTCACAGTTGCTGACGCACAGTACAGCCTCGACAGCTTGGCAATCACGGGCGGTGTGCAGTTCCCCAGGTCGGGCACCACCTGCTGGAGATCCTGCAGAATGGGAGGCTGAAAGAAACCTTACTGGGGGAGAAGAAAAGTATATATTTATATTAATAGTACGACTAGAAAGATGATGTACTGGAAGTTCGTAATGGCATAAACAAAACCCACATGCACACAACCCAGCACACAGAGTGAGAATACATCACACACTGGCCAGAACACAAAACTCTTTCACTTCCATAAGACACAACTCCCTTTTACACTCGATTCTTTCCAATCCCAACTTGCCATCTACCGACAGAGACGTGTAACTGAGCCACTCGCTTACAAACAGAACGGTAAAGTTGGGTATTGATGTGTTGACGATGGCGGCGCCTGACCCTGTCTATCTCACCAGCTTCACAGCAAAGTGTGAAAACCGGCAGCGCATCCATCCCATGTGAGGAGCTCTTACTACGTCCACAGGAAGGAAGGCCCCTTGTGGAGGAGAAACGGTGAGATTATACACGACAAGCACAAGGATAACACGGATGTATGCGTGTCTGTATACATGGGGGAGCAAGAGGTTATGTCTGCAACCCAACCAAACAAGAAAACTACTTCCATCTGCTATCACTTTGTTAATTAAAAACAGATTTGCTTATGCAAGTACGAGGAGAGGGCTGGGTTGGGGAGTGTCGTTTGCATTCAGTTCCCCCCTCCCCATGCTGTCGTGGCGGATCTTAAACACTTTAATAGAGTCTAATAAAGCAGTTCCCTTCGATTCAAACGGCGCTCATTACCACCCCCGTCACATCATTATCACGATGCCTGCATCTCGAGGACGGCATTGTGATGCTGGAGGGATGCTGGGGGCTCAGGTGAATAATTTAATGCCGTACTTGGGGGAGGGTGGAGGATTTAATCACATCAATAAAGCCAGGTGCTGATACTGCCAAAGAAGAATAGCACTAGGCCGTCCATTTACATCCACTTTAGACTCGAAAACAAACCGAAGGCATTCCTCAATGCCTCCTCTCCGCACGCCATTACAGACAATATGATGATTTTTGGATCTTAATTGGTATCGGTCTCCTATATTTTTATTATTTTTATTTCTTTTATAGCGTTTAGCTTTGCCCAGACAAGTAACGAACACATTTAAAATGTCACTTCAGGGGTGAGTTAGTGCCCCGCTGATAGAGTAACGACCTCTTTCCGGGCTGGCGTAATTGTCTCCGTGTTCGGCGAGAGAAATTCATTATGGCACCTCTGGGCGACTGATTCCTGAACAGAATGGATTCGTTGCTCTCCCGCCAATCTGCTCGGTGTTTAATTATGTAGGATAATTATCTCCGTCTGTCGGGGTATTGTGTGTGGATATGCTGAGTGGACTTTTTTCAGTGCACCGCGATTCTGAAGTTCCCTCGGTGGACAAAGACAGAATTTGAGAGGCTAGCTGGGTTTGTTCTCTTTCTCGCTCTATATTTGTTTCCAAAATGTCTGCCACACCCATGTGACAGTGTTAGAAACGAGGTGTCCACTTTATAGAGGAAACATTGTTAATATAGCACTTGCAAAGCCTATCGTGCCCTGAAGAATCAAATCACATCAGTTGTTCTTATCTTACTCTCTCTTTTGATGGCACAAACGCTCTATTAGTCCCCAGTCTCTGTTCTCCATCCTTGGATTATACTGAAATAACAGGCCGTCCCAATCAAGCCCAGCGTGTCTCCTCCTCCGGTAGATACGACTCATTATCTTTAATCTACCGCCTCCTCATCACACCTGTGCCGATCTGTGAGAGGTGATCGCTCTGCGAGGGATGCTGATGAATGGTTGTGTGTGAGATGCGCCGTTTCAGCAGGATTGTGTGCATCACTGTCTGAAAACAGCAGAGCCTCCACAATAAGACCTACAATGCGTACAATAGGTAAATCCGTTTTATCAGCGATTCCCGGTGAGCAATGGTGGTTGAGCAGAAATGTCACCGCACATCAAATTAAAGGATTATTATTTAAATCCACAGGGAAATGAGCTAGACGTGGATGTATAGCATCTGCTTTGAATATGGCCGACATAAATTAGTCAAGTGAGAAAGTAGAAGTAGACAGCTGAAGGGAAGAATTGCATCTTCTGACAGCAGAGAGAACAGACTTGATCTTTTATTTGAGTTAAAACTAGATCTCCCACAGCCTTTCTCTTGTCTGTAGAGGACAGTGGATTACGAGGATTTGTACTGAAAATAAATCGTAATCCACCACATAGCCCTGCATGTTTTTTTTGGTTTTTTTGAGTGTTTGTTTGTATATATACCACTGATTCTTTTAGGATGGACTCATAGGGGGATAAACATGTGAAAGTTGTAGTTAATCAATATTTCCTTGCTTTGGACATCTGTACTTTATATTAAAAGGTTTTCAGAGCAGGCCAGTTAATCCCGACTGAGGTAGGTATGCACACTTCTATGCAATCTGTGATTTTGCTCACGTTTTCACATATCCGAAGCTATTGATTTCTCTCTGTTCTTCCCACGCTTTGCATTTCAAAAGAATGACACACTCATATTTAGACCTCAATCTGCAATCTTTGAAGGAGGGGGGGGGGTATGGAAGTATTTTCAGTGTGTAATTATTTGCAAAGTGGAAAGGACCACAAATTTAGGAACAAGATACAGAAACTTGAAGGAGTGTAACCCTTCATTAGTGCTCTTGTCTTTTCTCTCGCTCTACTTCTCTCACTCTGCCGTCAGTGGAAGGATAGGGTTTCATACGTTCAATCCATGACTGTAGCTTAGTGTTTGTTCATCTATGCATCTTTATTAACCGGGATATTGAGAGTGATGGTATTGTTTTATTTCTACTCTGTACCTGAACACCAGCTTGTGAGAGAGTGATGCACTGAGACTATTGCTGCTCTTCCTCCAGGCAGTTCTTCATTTCATTAGTTATTTGACGGTATATGATATTTCTATGCATCACAGTCATGTTGTTCTGTGCTGTATTATCTGTGCTGCGAGTAGCATTTTACATTCCACCTATTATTTTACTAGAACATCCCAAGCTCTCGAATGTAGGAGTATTTTTATCCATTGGAAAGAACGAGGGAGGGGAAATGGTTTTAAATGTAATGAAATAGTCCCAGAGTGTGATCCTTCGCCGGTTCATTTCGCTGGGAGTCCTTTGGACACGGCTAGACCTTTGTGGGGGCAGGATATTCCCAGCATTACACTGTATAAATAGTACCATTGAACCCCATGTGGCTGTGTGGGTCTGCTCCTGTGGGGGGATGCATGGGCTGGGATGTTCTCACCGGTTTTCTCGCCTCGTGACGCCTCCCCAGTCTCCCTTTCCTCGTAGACGTTTAGTGGGTTTTGTCTTTTTGTAGGCAGTTTAGCCTCTCCCCCCCTCACTGCGGTGACCACACAGCCAAGTGGCTTTACTGGAGAGTCTCGTCCACAGCCCTGGTCTTGTACGGCCCCATCTTTCTGAGAATCGTTGCTCTGAGGGAGGTCAGCCAATGTTCACGAAGACTCGGCGCCAGGCCACAGCTAATTTTAAACGTTTTAATGTTAAAAACACAGGCTTTTCTCATTGTGGGTTGTGAAAAGCTCTACTAGTCCAGTACCCTGTGTATGTAGACCTACAAGTATTTTAATGTTGTTTAATAAGAAGCCTAGTTATAAATGGTTGTATATTTTTCTTTTGATTTCAAACTGCAGTTTTTTTGTTTACTTCGTGCTGGAATTGATATAGTTGGACAGAATTGATATATATTCAGATGTACAGTGTTTTTGCAGATTCAAGTAAAAATTTGAAAAAATGGTCTATAGTACCTTACCGTATTTGAATGTGTGCAGCTTAAATGTCTTTGTAGGTATGAGGGTGCTGTGAAGGCTTATGGGCAAAGAAGATCGGAGACTTTAAGTTTTCATTTTAAGTTTCATTAAATAATACAAAAAAACAAAAACAACCTCCAACGAACCACCAAGTGCATACATTGCTTTTTCTGTAGTTGTTTTCAACACACCCACAAGCAATTCTTTGTACATACAAAAAATTAGGTCATAAATATACAATATCTGTGATTGTGGAGAGAGATATACTTCTCCGTTTTTGCCATACATAACAAACACACAGATGAACTTGCTTTGGAGACAGAATAATACATTTTCAAACATTAAAACACAAAGCCTATCAACACTGCGCGTGCATAACATTGCAGACCGCATTCCCTACTTCATTCTCAAAGGGGACCACTAGACATCCAACTGATCAGCCACTGTCCCTGGCAGAGGACACTCGATTAAGGCAGTGGCCTTTTCCTCCGGCCAGAAGATCACCTTTGAAAACAGTAGTCTCGAACAATACAGGGTTGACATCAAGTTGTTGTATTGGACATGCTGTCGAGTGCTGAGTTTAAATATGGGAAAGAACAGGACGTTGAACAGCTAACAACGAAACCACGACATCGTTCGACATGTAGACATTCGGTCTGCTACCTGGGTAATACTGCACCCACAAGCCTGCTGGGCAAAGGGTTATTGTTCCATATATTGTGCTGAAATGTTGCAGAATAACTAGAAATATGGCGTCTTCCAATGAGATCCCAGACTGTGGGTTAGGATAACGGATATACTTTTGAATATATTAATTTTATTATGACCTTCAATATTGTTATCACAAACGAGGAGATTTTCTGGCCAGTCTTGTTCACTTAGTCTTCCCTAGTCCAGAGGGACTCCTAAAAGCTTCTTCAAGCACATGAGTGGGTATCCTGTAGAGCAGATACCCACAAGTCTTTGATTCAGCAAGTGCCGAATTAATACTGTTATTCCACTTCTTGCCTTGTCCGGTTTCCGTTCCCAACTCCAGCACTCTTCATCAACTCGGTGGCGCGCCACCATGGATGGGAGCGGTGGAGGCCAACTCATGCCTTCTACGATTGGGCAGCCACAGCATTCTGTACCACGGCCCTTCAACATTACAAATCTCTCCCGCCGACACGTGATTATCTTCCGTTGCAATCACCCAACTTACTTTAAAGTGAATCGGTAATTACAGCGGAGACTGGAGGAAAAAGTGTTGCAAACGAAAGCACGGCCCTGTGACGTACAGATGCCGTTCGAATCAAAGGAAGAGAAGAACATCTTAATAGGAATCTGAGGAGGCATCTCAGATTTGTTTTGTGCATCTCTAACAAACATTTTGCATATTAACGGCAGAGAAGACTCAATACAGGAGATGAACAATACACAACGTACACAATATATTATTTAGACGGAAGCTGGGGACTCTAAGGACAGAGTTGCCCAAGTTAGTTCTATTTTTATCCATCCCGGACAGAGCTTCATAAACACAAATGAGTTTTAACACTATTGCGTTAATCACAAAGAGTTTGAGGTCTGAACTAGTTTGGCATCAACAAGACATATGGAGAAAGGACAACAGTCTGGAGGAAAGTCTGGAGGATCTAACCCTATATTTCATTCCTCTACGCAGGCTTTATGAACAAAATAAATAAGAAAGACCTTATGAATGAAAAACCACATAGGATCGCTAAATTATGAAATTTAGAAAATAGCAAAATAAAGAATATATAGTATTATTAATGTATTGTCAGACATCCTTATCAAGGGCATACATATATATGTATGTATTACACACATGAGACTTAAAATATCTGATTGGTATCTTATCACGGACTTGTAGAGGAGGATTGCAGTGTTGATTTAATAATGGGACAGAGATCCGACCACTGGAGTGAAACCGGTGCTTTCTGAACCCCACGTTCGGATTTAATTGGCACGTGAGGAGGATCCTTTTATGGCAGGGGCACCAGCGATATGCTAATTACGGAGGAGGAATGCCTATAAATATTTGAACTATGTGATTTTTAATGGTGAGCGCTGCACAGAGAATGGCTGAAGTCATCATCAGACATGCCGGGAGCCCCCTTCTAAATGGGGCCTTTGTAGTCACATGCCTGGGAATAAGAGGGCTTTGGTTCAAATGGCTACGGCGCGTCAGGGGCCCCACGGTCCGCGTGGGCCATCAGAAGGTCAGCTATCTCTGTGTGGGAAGACTGCAGGGCCACGGACAAAGCGGTATTGCCTTCCTGAGGAGAGAGCACAGCACAGCACAGTCAGCAGAGCGCTGCAGGGAGGAGAAACATATCACACAAATATTTGGCTTGGGATGAGAGATGACTTAATAATACATGAGGCCATGATGTCTGTTTCAAGCGCAGGCCAGAGCATTATTTTACAGAGCTTTGTCGTTTTTGTTTTGTGTTTGTTTGTTTCTTGTCGTGTCCTCCGACCCTGAGGTTCAGTTCTAGCAAAGTCCAATCCTTCCCCTCAGAGGAAATGAGAGGGAAAATAATACCTTTTGAAAGGATTAGTAAAGCAAACCCATACAGATCTCCCACACACAGGAAGTCATTAATAAAGTGCACGACACTAATGCACCTTTTTGTGACTTCTTTGCAACGGAATTGTTCTCAGGTCAGCCTAATGCCTTAAATGCTGGGAATTGAATGCCTCTGAACATAATTTTCACATTTTTCATGTATAGTGTAATTCCATTAGCAGGAGGTGTGTGTGTGTGGGGGGGTGTTCCTCCCATTTTTAAGGCATTTTTGATTGTCATCCAGTAGATGGCACCGTCTACAGAGTCGTTAAATCTTACTTCAGCAATGAAGACTATGAAATCCACATTCAAATGAGGTAAAAACAATGTTTCTAAATGACTCCAGGACAGAGCAGTATCTACTTTCTATTGCATTACAGTGCTGGTAGGTGGATCAGTCTCTGTGCATATAAACAATATTGTAACTTCTACTAAGCTCTGTTATTCAGTTTTTAAACAAAACCTCTAATGCAACAAACCCAAAGCTAATTCTGTACAGCTGGAGTGTTTTCATAGGCTAGTACAATAAAACCAAACATTGTCATTTGGTGAGGCCTTGTATATGCATTTCATGTGGGCTCTAATTGATCTTAAGTAGTGTCACACAAAACATAATTAAAATATGTATTATGCTGTAGACGAACCCCTCTCTCAGGGTCTTAAAGTCAGTCTGAGATCTTGTACAGAAAGAGGACACAGATGTCACACACAAATCTAGGTGGAATCCTTCCAAAACCCCAGTTTTTCCCAACATACAGATTGTCACACACATACACACACACACACACGCACTTCTCTGTGTGCAAGCTCCGTCTGCCCAGGATACGCAGAGCGCATCAGTATCATTCTTGTAGTCAGTAGACAGACCCTGGGAGAATTCCTGACCTGTATATAGAGGAATGGGCACACACACACACACACACACACAAACGCACACACTCTGTGCGATCGGGGCCTACTCACGTTGTCGCTGATGCCCGTGTCGCACGTGGGCTGGCCGAGCAGCAGGCGTGCGATCTCCGTGTGGCCGTGCTCGCAGGCACACATGAGTGCTGTGGACCCGTCCTGGTCCTGGATGTTGACGTCAGCGTCGCACATGAGCAGCAGCCGCACCATGTCCACCCGGCCGTGACTCACCGCCAGCATCAGAGCCGTCTGGCCCGCCTGTGGGAAGAGGAGGAGTGCGGTGGGTGGGGGGGAAGCTCATTATCTCTTCCAGTTGCAAATGTCTCTGAGGCTTCACCGGGACGTTGGCGCGGGGGTTGACTCCACACGCTAGCGAACCTGTCGATGAGGGCATGATGGAGATGGAGTGAAGACTCCCCAGGTGAGGTGTCTGTAGCGAGTGATGGCTGTTACAATCCAGGTGTTTCGTGTTGGACGCCTGGGTTTAACGACTTTGACGACTGTGTCTCCCTTTCTTTCCTTTTTTTTCCCCCTTCCCATCTCTGTTTCTCCCTTAATGGAGTAATTGAGGTAATTAATGCAATACTGAGGTAGACTGTATGACACAGTCAAGTGGTTGAGCAACCTATGGCCACAAAATACACATGAAAGACAGCTCACAGAAACCAAAGAAAAAAGCATACTTTATTATAAACCACCTATTAGGCATGAGTGAAGCATTTGCTTGTGACTAATGAGCATTTATCAAAGTGCGATCCCTTCTTACTCGATTGGGAAGAAATAAAATAATGGAAATATAATGTATTTTCTTGAGTCACTTTTTAGCCTGTGAACCAGTCATGCATTTGCATTTGTCATTAACCAAGCCTTACACTTTTGCTCTTCATCGGGCTGTAAAGAGCTAACAAGTTGCATGTCTCCCTCCTGCCTGACAGGGGACAGTTATCCTGGCGTTACCTGGCTGGCTCTCGTGTTGATGTCTCCCTGCTTCAGGAGCTGCAGGGCCACGTCCATGTCCTCCTGGGAGTCCGCGGCCGTCAGTGAAGCCAACATGATGGCGGTGTATCCCGCCTTGTTCTGGTGATTCACTTTGCACAAACCTGCATGTCAACAGAGGTTGTCAGACTGAGCCGATTACATTAATCTTTCAAACAAACAAAGTAAAAGAAAAGTGCAAACATTGCCATTTTACTATCAGAGCCTCATCATGGTGTATGGAGTCTCAGGGCTCGAGTCTCCCCAGACCTCGGGTGGGAGGTGAATTGCATGACGGGACCGTACCTGTGCCGAGCAGCAGCTTGACGATGCGGAAGTTGGAGTGAGAGACGCTGTAATGCAGGGCGGTGTTCCCGTTCCCATCGGCCAGGTTCACGACGAACTCCCTCAGCTCCAGGGTCAGCGCCTCCAGCTGCCTCAGGTACAGGGAGACCAGGTGGGCCTGGGATGCCTTCTGGCTGGACACGCGGAACCACTCCTGACAGACGACACCCAGAACCTGCCTCTGAGGGAGGGGGCACAGGACAGAGGACGTCACTGAGCACACCCAAGACTCTGCAACACACAGCATCTCCAACCACAGCAACCTCCGCTTTATATAGCGCCTTTCCTTAACTGTAGGCCTTGGAGAGCTTTAAAGCGATTAAAACCGAAGAGGCTAAACCGGAGCCAAGAAATATAAATAAACTAAATTAGAAGGTAAATGGCAACAGCATGGTCTTAAATTAGATTAACACCTCCCTAGAGACTCACAATCTCAAATAGGATTAAGCAAAGTCTTTCCAAAGTAAGTAATTAACAACACTGCTCTTCAGCTGCAGCACCACCGTTTAAACCCGCAGTACTTGCCTCCTGCCTACGTTCTCCAGGCATAGGCGCGGGAAGGGAGTTTGAGTAGCTGCAACACCCCCTACTGGTGCTTAACGCAGGGATGAGGATCGCAATATATATACGATTTTTCTAAATGCGTTGCTAACGCTGAGACGGGCGTGATTGGCTGAAACGGCAGGGAAAGGGGCGACCAATACGTAGCCTATTCAGTTTAACAACAGCCAATCAGCGCCGTGGTTGCTGACGCTCACACAGCTGGCCGCAAAATGGAAAACAGGTAGAAGCGAAAATCTGACTTTTTTTCGATCAAAAACACAAAATATACTACAAATTGTGAGCATCAACAACATGGAAAACAACTAAATGACATCGCAGAAGCATGTGCTGAGCCTTGCGGAGAGCAGTACCAGCACAGTTGTAGGTAAGACTGTTTTTTTTCACCATGGTTAATAGCCATCTTTATTGTTCTGTTTGCAAGCAGGCTATTCAGGTACACGTTTGCAGAATAGAGGCAATTGTTAATTGAGTGTGTAAAAGGCAGTTGTGGGTGAGCCTATACTGGTGTTGTGTGTTATGGAAGTGAAAGATACATTGTTTTTGTGCTGAGGTGTGTGTCAGGGTTTTGTTTATTACATGCTAACTAACTATAATCCTCTGGCAGACATGTTTGTGTAGTAGTAGTAGTAGTAGTAGTAGTAGTAGTAGTAGAAGACTGTTAATCTGTTTTTTCTCATCGTTATATGTGTGTGTGGCTGGTTATTAGTATTATATTCATTCTTAAGCTCTTAACCTCTGCAAAATGCATAAACAAACTCATAAAGCATCTAATAATGACAAATGGCAATGACATCATGATTTTACTGTCGGTAGCACCCCACTAAAAACATCTTCCTATGCAGGTATTTGCCTTTAATCAGGATCTAAAAACCACATGCAACCTCAAAAATGAAGCCAAGAGAACAAAAAGCATACACAGGTTTTCTGAATTGTGCCAAAGAATTGTGCCTTTCTGTTTAATAACACATCTTACCAGTTCCTTGTCGGGTGAAGCAACCTCTGCCAGGTGATCTTGAAGGAAATGACAAGCGGAGATAAAATCCTCATCCACCGTTTCACTGAGAACAGACAGAAATCCGGTGTGAACAAGATCTGTGCAGCAGCATGTGACTCTAAATATTTTTTAATTAGTTTCAAATATGAAGTTACACCAGAGAAAACAGAGTTCACAACACATTGTTTAAAAAATGTAGTCTATATATAACCTGTATAATATATAATAACTGTTGTATATTAGTAGGTTGTGTGCACCATCAATGTGTTTTTATTGAGAAGTTGTGTGTGTGTGTGTTTGATCATTCCCCAATATAATAAAGGAAAAAAAACAAAGTTGACAAAAGTATTCTTAATGACAAATTACAAAATCATAAAGGAGCCACACAATGAGCACAACGTTTACATCAAACGCCACAACTAAATAAATATATAAATTAGAACATGTTTCCCTGCTGTTAAATAATGACATACATCTGTCATGAAGTGCATTATAATTGTGAAACTTAATTGTCTGTTCTGTCGGGAGTTGTTGATGTCTCTGTTTCTTCAGAGGGTTTTCTCTGAAATACTTAACGACTTGCAAACACATGCATGTGCATTTGTGTTAGGTGGAATTATAATGCTAACATATACAGATCTATATGGACACTATTCAGTTAGAGATCCATTAAAGACCTCAGTCAGCATCCTAGTTCGATTGTTGATTTAAAGTGCATGGTCTTGTCTTGACTGTAGGGGGCCATAGAGGTAAAGTCTTTGAGCTCGCTGAAGTAGAAAGCTATATCCTCGCACTTGTTTACAGTAGTGCCAGTTTCCTTTCATAGATCAGAGAACAGCAAGGCGACCATTACGGCTCTCGGACTAAAATGTGTTCTGGGTTTTGCCTGACCTCTTTGAACTCTCTGCCTGGGGCAGGGTCCCGGGTTCTGAGGCCTCTAGTGAGCGATGTCCCATCCCGCTGGACTCCTCCGAGCTTTTAACTGCCTCGTCCCCCTCCTCTCTCTCCTCGGCCTCTGAGCTATCATCCTCCACATTATCCTCGCTGCTGGACTCCTCACTTGATGTCGTTTCATAGCTGGACACAAACACCACTGTCAGAGGTTTGCCTTACAGGAAGAGACTTCAGTTTGCCCTTGTTTGAAAAAGTCATAACAGTACTGAAATAAATGGTGACAAACTAAAATGTACTAAAAAGCAAAGTCCCCTAAGTCGTTCAAGAGTTGCCTAACCTCACACAGGAAGTGGCGTTGAGGGCCCTAATGGAAGAGAAGGATTGGTATATGGACTCTGAAAACCAAAGTGAGTTTTGGCAGCCGGCTCAGAGTTTCCTTTCTGGTATGGGTGCCACTCGTCTGAGCCCGGTGCGGTGTCTCGGGCTGAGCTGGCGCGGGTCTCAGTGGGGTTTGTGGGATGACGTGGGAGTGGAATGCAGTGGGCCAGCAGCATTTAAACATCCACATGTTCAAGTGCCTCCCGGGCCACGAGAGGATTACGGACCACAAAATTAAACACATCCCAATCTCTCTGAGTCATCCGGACCGCAGCTCAGACCGGAAAGGCCCGGGACAAAAAAGAGGAATGCACACTGCAGCCACACAAATTGATGTGATTAATTTTACAAGCCCGAGAAGCCGGGGGAAATGGAAAACAAATATTGTCTGTGTCCCCTCAGCACTACCCAGATAGATCGTTGATTCAAGGGCCTGCTGCTGCCTGATAAGAGGGTCTGGAGTTGTGTGACAAGCTCCTTCTGTTCTGTTATGGTGGTTTGAGCGGGCTGACCCAGCTGTCAGAACTAGCTGCAGTAATAAGAGGACGACTCGTGACAAGCAAGTTATTTTCTTACATAAATAAAACCATGATTTGTTTTAATTCCGCTCGATCGTCTTATTATCAGAAAAACCGTGGAGAGACGATGAGGGAGGGCGAACATATTCACTAATGATCGACATAAAAGCGTTTGTAATCCGTCATCTTTCAACGAATGCTAATGCCATTAAAGTAGACTGACAACTGGGAAGATTTCGGGCACTGGGATTCCAATTAATGTGTTTATTTAGAAGCATATCAAAAAAGAAAAGACGGAGGCCCTTACCCGCCGTTCACGCCCACAAACTTCAGGTTCTTCTTGGCTCCGGCGCTCCTGAGCTCGACACTGCAATCCTTCTTCTTCATGATGGACTTCAGAGCTGAGGGGGAGGAGCAGCCTAGATGACAACAGTCATTCCTTAACGAGAATTATTTTTCCCTTCCGAGTGTGCTCCCTGACTCAGAAATTGTGAGGCGCGTGCCGAGTGGCTCTCGAATGGAGGATGTAAATTTATGTAGGATGACAAAGGAACTCTGACTTCAACGTGCTCAAAAGAAGTGGTACACTAAACCATGAGCACAATACATCCACCATTTCCCCTAATTGAATAATAGAGCTAAATATAGATCACACACAGCCAGGAAGACTTTATACTTTAAAACAATTCAGGGTTACGGGTTGTTCAGATCATTAATTGACAGGGGTATGGCTTATT
The DNA here is from genome assembly GCF_036373705.1 of Amia ocellicauda. NCBI lineage: Eukaryota > Metazoa > Chordata > Actinopteri > Amiiformes > Amiidae > Amia > Amia ocellicauda. The sequence continues at coordinate 24,011,685 of NC_089868.1, read as the reverse complement.
TAAGGAATAGCTTCATTTCTGAGTACCGCAACCCTGTAGTGGATGAAGCAGTTTTTGATAATGGATGGATATTTTCTGAGTTTGTACAGAATTGATTCTAGGATACACTCTCAAACTCTTAACAAATTTCATGCTATTCAGAACCAAGGTGAACGTCATCACAAAACCATTTTCACAATGATTAAAATAGTCTGCATGCACGCAGCAGATAACAACAGTACTTCTGCACATAATTCCAGGCGCAATAAAATTTAATTTGATCTGCGCTTGGCCTCCGTCCAGAAGTGGCATTTATACTCTTCTCCAACATATGTTACTCGCCTTTTGATCATTTCCAATAGATAGCGCACAGTCAGGACCACCTGGCTTTTCAGACCCAATCTTGCTCACCCAAGCAGCATCATAAACAGTCATGCATCTTTAATCAGCTTGGCAAATGATCAGCATGATATTGCTAACAACAGGGTAGAGGCACGAGCTCAACTACACTCCTGCTTTACCGAGTCGGATGTATTGGATTTGAGGTTAAAGGAGGAAAAGGAAAGCATGTGTACCTGCTTGCTGTTTGCTGCCACAGACGGACTCCTTCTTCTCCTGGGACGAGTACATGGACGACAGGGCGTTGAGAGAGCTGAACAGCTGGTTCTGGATGGAGCTTATCTTCGACGCGGGCTGCTTTAGCGTGCTGGCCAGCTCTGGGTGTCCGTTTTCCAGGCAGGACCACTGCTCCTGTAAAAGCTCCTGGATTTTGGTCACATACTGCCCCACTGCAGCCTGAGAGGAAGTGGACCCATTAGTTCCAGGCGGATGGGGCTCTGTGTTGTCCACCTCAGACACGCCCTCCGGTTGGCAGGGGTTCCCGTCATCTGGGAAGCAACTTTCCTCCTCTCTGCAGACAGGACTGGCAGCTGCCTGGTTTGCGTAGCTTGTAGATGTGAGTTCCCTCATGCCTTTTGTGCTGACACACTGACGAGCCATCAAGGCTTCCTCCGTGGTCTCGGCGGCTTCCTCACAGGTGCCGATCGTAGACTCGACTGATGTCTCAGGCGCCGGGACGTTTATTGAAAGCTCTGTATCACCGGCTACAAAAGAGTCCGTCTGAACGCTGGAGCTCCTGAGATCTTTCATTGTCTTCTCAGTGTGGCCCGCCGCAGGGTCACATCTCGGTTGGGAGTCGGCCTCGGTTGTAACTCCTGTGTGGCTGAAGCTCTTCCAGTGTAGATCTGTGTCTGTGCTCATGGCGGCATCACGGACAGAGACACCCTCAGAAGATCTCTTGCTCTCCACCGTGTCCACTGTTCCTCCCAGCGCCGCACGAGCCTCTGCCTCTTCCATCAGACGCTTTATCCTTTCCTCCTGCCTCCCGTTCTCTTCTGTTTGCTCCCTCAGTGCAGAATTAGCTCTCTCTAGCTCCCTCGTGGCATCACCCAGCTCTTTCTCCAGGACGGTGAGTTTTGTCCGCAGGGTTATGATAGTGAGAGGGTCTGTATCGCTACTCGACTTCTGAGGTGTCAAACCCAGATCGGATTCCGTAACGCCCACACTGACATCTCGTGCTGTGAGGCCGGCTGTGGTCTTTTGTAATTGTCCAACGGCTGAACTGCTGGAAGCCTCCGGGTGCTCTTTATAGTGCGCCTTGATCTCCAGCGCTGTGTGGCGTGCTTCCTCTGCCGAGACCACCACAGGCTGAGAGTTAAGCTTAAGTTCCAGCTGTCCCTTCTCTTCCCTCAGAGTGCATATTTGCCTTTTTAACTCGGGAATGGTTCTCACTTGCTCCTCGAGCTCTTTGATCCTTTGCAAAACTGAGGCAAACTGCTGGTGTGGGCTGGACGAGTCCCTCTGCGTGCCCAATTCACCTTGCTTACCCAGGCCGACTGAGTCAGAGGAACAAAAGACATTTTCAGAGGAGCCGTTCTCTTTGAAGGAGTCAGGGGTAGCTGGCGGGGCCGTATCTTCAGAAGGCTCCGAGTTTTTTCTCTGCAGGACGGTCACAGGCATGCTGGAGGCTCTCAGCAGCTGGGGTCTCACTCGAAAGCCCAGAGGCTGCTCATCAAACGTCTTGAGAGTGGCATCCTCGACAACCTTCATTGTTCTGTAACCAAGACCCGGGGATCGGGGAGGTCCTGGTGTCACGCTGTCAGCAGGCCTGAACTCGAAGATCTGTTGGACCTCCAGCACCCGCGATTTGGTTTTGGGCCCAAGAGAGCAGGTGTTGCTCCAGCTCTCTTTGGGCGCGGACTTGGAGCCATGGTCTGGCAGACTGAAGTTACGGGGCAGTGTGCTGAACTTCGGGCCTTTGGCTCTCCTCTGAATGTGAACCCTCTTGATCGTGTTGCCCTTTTCAATGTCGTCAACATACTTCAGGAAGTCCAGGTCCAAATGAAACCCATATGGAGTCTCCACCGAGTAGGGGAGCTGCTTCCGCTGGCCTCCGCTCTCAGATGGCTTTGATGACAGGCCATTGGCTGAAACATATACATCATTTCAATTAGGGAAGTCAGCATTTAAATAATCTCCTTGCATTTGTAATGTCTTGGAGCAGTTTGTGGTAATTGAAAGGCATTAACCCTTCAGCCTCACTATTAATACACCTGAGCAATGCACAATTTAAAGTAAATGTTTAAAGTGTGATCATTATTGCATGCCTCATACAGATGTTATCAAAGAGAATCTGATTTTATTTTAGTTTCCACAAATAAAGTTCATTTAACTAAACATGCTATTGAGATAAAGAAAACCCTTACAATTTGTTTTGTCCATCTTTCAAGGTGTTCAGTGACATGGATGTAATCTGTCGTGGTCAATATCGGCAATCTGAAATTAAAAGACAGGAAAAGCAATACGTGTTATGATACCTTTCGTCATATGGTTTATTGAGAAGAAGCACCCTTTCATATTGCACTGCAGCAAAACGAGGCCAGGTTAAGGAACGTCCAGTGCCGATCAAGGGCTTTCCCCAGTCTACAGATGTGTGCATGTCTTCGATGTCCCGGGGGAGATGTAATTAGCTTTTAAAGCATGTTCTGCAAATCCTAAACACACCCTCAGGCTGTTTGAAAGAGGAATGCCCAAAACACATGGCAATGATTTGATTGCTGTGAGGTTGTAAGGACATGGTGTTTAAAACTCGGTTGGAGCTCTTTTGGATGTCTCTTGGTTGTAAATGTTTTGAGGGTGGTGATTTAATTAACGGGTTAAGATAATACCTATGGAGTTATACAAAGTGGCCATGGGAAGGATTTTATTTCAGTGGTGGCTACACCTACACCAGCTTGAATGTGGCTCTGCACTAGCAGCACCTTATCTATCTTGGACACAGTAAGGTTTACAGCGCAGCAACAAAGGAGTCATTGAGTTGTCCTTGTAACTTCCCAATTGGCACCGTCACAAAATGTCTGTGGCTTTGGATTTGTTTAGCTGACATTAGGGCCGCTCCCCCCGACACTTTCCTTTCCATATATAAAACAAAACCGACATATTGTACGTTTGCTTCCTAGGGGGCTCAATCACACGAACCACAGCCGACTCTAGACCCACTTCCTTAATCATGTGCTTGACGAGTCCGATCCAGATGTACTGTGTTTAAAAGCTGGACTAGTGTAAAAATAACTGTGACATTGTGCTGGGCTGTGGGCATATCGTTTCATTTTTAGCCACTTTGCTTGTCCAGTCATCCATTGCTAGACAGAGGTACACATTTTCACTGCTGGTGTTGCTATAATTTACAACTCTTAATCAGAAATCGTTAGGCAGCTCGGTGTGCAAAACATAACCATGTGCTTTGATCAGGTTTATCACACAGCCCTTTGCACAGGAACTCTCAATAGGGAATCTAGAAAACTACTACTGAATACAGACGATCAATGTAAAAGACGCAGCTGCCTAAATTGCAAGCTTGGCATGATCCCTGCATTGCAATGCAAGATCCCGGCACAGTGAGGGATTCGACCCTGCGTTATTTTCGCGGCTTTTGCAAATATCAATATGAATAATATACACACAGATGTATATTTCCTTAGGTAATCATATTGAATGTCCTTGGTTATCATTTCTTCCCAGGAGAGTATGAGGCTCAGATTTCTTAAGTATTCTGAAATAACTATCATGGCTTTCAAAGCTATATATTTACTAAAGAATAATACTGAAATTACCATCATCATTAAAGGGTGAATAGAAACAGATGAACGTAAAAATTAAAAAAAAAAAAAAATACAACACATGAAGTCTTACACCGTTAACCTTTTTTGGAGAGAAACAATAATCACAGTATTGGTAAAATAGCATTAATTCAAGAAAAGCCTCCCCTGTCTCATGCTGTAAGATTTCAACAGATCAATAACAAAGTCCATTAGCTTCCATGGCTCACAGGATCCAGTCAGTGTTGAGTATTGGGAACATGATTAATGATGTGGAGGGGGTGAAGGGGTGGCTGGTGGTGCCGCAAGTGTCAGAAACAAACAGCCACAGGTAACAGGATTAAACGCATCCCGATCTTATCACTTCACTGGTTTTACTGTAGGCATCGCTTCCTGAACGTCAAAAACCGGAGATAACAGAGAAATTGTTATTGAGTCATTAATTGAATCGAGAAAACACGATGCACACAGTAACTACTGGTCTAAAGCAACAGGATGCTTTTGCTCAGAAATGCGCTGTTCTACCGATTTAAAACCCAAACATTAAAGTAAGAGAATGAGTCCATAAAGAATGCAGTGCAAAGCCAGTGAAAAGATTACAGCCTTAATAAGTGTTGTTAATCGGCTTATTCACAAAGTCAGTTTCGAAAAGCTTTATTCACTTTTTTTCTGACAGCATGAACTGACCCCGTGTATAATCTGTATCGTGAATTTTGAACTTCGTGCTGGTAGTATGAAAGAGGCCATCTCGGGCCTCCATTTGTTTAAATTGTAACCTCCTTTAGTTGGAAAAATAATCCAGTCAATCTAAACCGTGATGACGTTTATCTCCCACTAATAATTTAATCCAAGTAGACGCCAGGGTGAGAATAATGGGACTTTCCTTTCGGTTCACTTTTAGGTGAATTCGAAGGAGAGCAGAAAATAGATTTGCTAAGGGGGAGAACTCTGTGACATTTAAACAGAGGAAATAGAGCTCAGTTTAGAACAATTTGATAAAATAAATAAGGAAGCCATCTGCGGAGTTTCCTATTCAGGACAGCTGGCCAAACAGTAGTTTACATTTGTGCAAATCTCCCTGTCCCCTGACTGTGTCACTAAATATTAACATTTACCTCATCATAAACAGGACCCTTTTATACTGTCCCCATAACAACATAACCCCATAACACAGTAAAGAAAACAAGCAAACGTACAAACAAAAAGACTTTTAAACCCAGACAGATAGAACACAACTGTGAAAAACTGCCTGGAGGGATTGCTGTGCGTGTTTTGGCTTATTTTAGTGTTCAATGATGAAGCTCTTTTGTGCATACAATATATCACTTGGAGGTCTGGAAAGGAATAATTCAGTGTAAGCAGAGGATCCCAGCAATCTGCACTTTCCTTGCCTCTTCAGTGGGATACAGTGCTTAGACAGCCATTTCACATTGGAAACAGAATGAGCAGCTTTATTAGGAGCTACAGACAGAGTATATGCTTTTTTATGTACTGTGGGAACACCCCCTCTTTTCCAAACTACCGTCTAGGGACACAGAAAGCATCCACTCCAGCTTTGACCTCCCAGAGAGACCAGTTTCTCTACCGTCAGGACCAGTGCAATACTATTCCCCCCACAACCAGGAGAGCAGATCAGCCTGGGGTTGAAAACGCTGAAGAACACACTTTTAATTTCTTAGCAAATTACATCTCGGACACTCGGGTCACACTCGGAGAGTTATATTACTTTCCACGCGGTTTGTTAGTTTATTTGCATGCCTGCTTTGAACACATCATGTGACTTCCAACAAACAGTCACCAACAGAGCTCAATTACCAAACAGTCGTCAATAAATGCCTGCGTCTAATACTAATCCACTGTAATAGTGATATACAATATAATGTATTACTGCTGGTGATGTACAAGTAGAGGTTTTGTATTTCAGCAGGATTCCAGCTAGTACAATATAATGCTAATATAAATCTGCACTGATTAGGAGCATTTATGTGAATGTCTTTCCCCCCCCACACACATTTAAAAACACAAAACGAATCCCAGCAGCAGTCGCATTGTAAACTCCTTAGTCAAGGTAGAAATAATGAGCGATAGGGCTTGTTTTCCGAGTGTCAGTACAACAGAGAAGCATGCTTCAGCCCTGTAGGGCAATTACCGCCGTGTCTGTAGTGATCAGATAGCCCCCCCATCCCACCTGAAGCTTAAACACATCCGAGGATAAGAGCCAGTTCTCATTACGTGCTTCTATGTGTGATCTTAGCCCTGAACTGCACTTCTCCTGCACGATCCCCCTTCACTGAAGCCTGGACACGTTTAAGTTCAACTGCCCGTCTTATTACAACGCATTAAAACTGCAATCTACGCCACAAGCGTGACAACCTCACAGCAGCCAGGAACCTAAGCAAGGAGAAAGAAAACAAGACTATGAATTTTAACACAAACACAGACACACACACACACACACACACATGCACGCACACAGAGAAGCGCAGCTCCCCACAGCAGCCTAAGAGAGATCTGCTGCATAATCATCGCTTTGCCTCGCCGAATGCCTGTCACTTTCTCCTGCATTGCAGCAGCAGCAGCACGAGCCGATCAGTGCCGCCGGCTCCCTATAATTGAACAAAAGCAGGAGAAAACCCCGTAATCTATGCTGCCTGTCGATTCCTCTGCAAAAGCGCTCCTCTCACCTCCGCTCCTCGGCGGCCGGGGGCTCCTCTCCTCTCCTCGCCGGCTCCTTCCTTCTCTGAACTTGAGGAGGACACAAATGTTGCCCGTGCAGCAGTGGGACTGTTTTCCAGCTGTTCGGTGTGTTGGTCAGGTGACTGGTGACCTTGCCTAACTAAAGCAGGCAAGTGGCCCAGAAAAATGAGGCCTCATACAAGTTTTCCAGAGAGCTTGGAGATCCCACATAAATCAGGATTGCTTCAGCTACTGGAAACACACAGACGGCAGACGCCTTATGGAACAGGGAACATATATTTTGTGTGTGTGTGTGTTACATCTAGTACAGTCACTTTAATATCTCTTTGCTTTGGACATCCCCGGGAATATTTCTGAACTGCGGGTGACCTCTCGATACTCTCATTACTATAATCATTACTGTTTAAAAGGAGTCAATTATTAACAGTACTCAAATATCTCTCTTTCAGCAGCCTGTCCCCCCCAAACACAAATTCCTAATGTCTTAGATAGTTTCTCCCATATCATTTACGCATTATCGGGAGTTAACATGCAACTCTGTTTACGGGCACGAACTTACAGATCTAATACTCATTTCATGCTGCCAAAGAATACACTGACAGATGATGAATATTACGATTAATTCTGTTTAGTCTGTTTCCTTTTAGAAAGCAACTTGTGTTTGTATTCATATGCAAATCTATTATCGAGACGATGCTGAAGAAAGGAAAAACCGTGACGGCAAATTGAGCTTCTCAATCTGAGCAGCGAGTTCTGGGCTTGAAACGGTTGGATTTATAATCAACCAGAGTTTGGCAGATGTTTTTCTTATTTGTTTTTTCCTGATCCAGAGAAACTTTCAGAGGCTGACGGGTAAACTATGAACAAGCAATTACTCCTCTGAACCACAGACCACAGGGATGTGGAGTAAATTGAGTGACACACAGCGAGTTAGTGGCACAGGGCCGGGAAACTCCTGGTGGGGGGGGTTCAGAGCTTTTTACCTGCAACCTTGGGCCTTGCGGCTGTCTTCCTGGTTTTAATCTCTCGTTTTCACCTCATCCATGCAATTTCTCACCACTGTCCTCAGCATTGTATTTGAAATCTGCAGCTAATTTGCCAGTTTGTCCTTTTGAACGTAACCCCCCATGAAGATGTATTAATTGCAGGTGTTTTCCATTCCTGTTAGTGATCCGTTCAATTTTATGAGCTCTTCCAAACTTTTTTTTCTTCTTTGTGAAACAGACAGGATGAGGGCAACTGGTACCCGATCTCCACAACTCCCTACAGGCAGATGAAACACAAACTGGCAGCAAAAACCAAAACGTCCGACCCGGATCAACCGTGCTACGGAGACCATATATATTTTCTAAAATACCGCTCTCCACTACAGGTCAAAGTGCACAGATCGCACAAGCATATAGAACTGTGCTCCGATTCTGTTATAATGTACCCAGCGATTAGGCAAAGTGACACTTGATCAATCCTCCCTGCTTTAGTCACAGGCTCCTTTAATGAAATGGTAAAACTGATATTTAAACACAAAAGTCCTGTGATTCATTTATGATCTTATTTATGCTGACATTCAATGGCCATAAACAAACAAACAAAAGATGTTTTATTTATTTTTGAAATGAAGAGAAAGCCAGGAAAAGATAAAAGCAGAGTATGGATAACATACTTCTCAATGAGGGTGCATTTATTCCTCATTATTTCTGACTTAATCAATAACAAATTAATATGACACCAAAGCCTAATGTCTCTGTAAAATAACTGAAACACATTGTCAAAAAACTTCACATTAAGCTTATTGCACGAGTTGTCCCGACTGTGGAGAAATTAGTGGAAGAGCAGTGTTTATTAATAGTGCAACAGATGAAGTTTTTGTAGTGGCTTTTAAATGCTGCTGCTGGAAATCCCACCGGTAATATGAGAGAGGACGTGTGTGAGAAGGTTAAACTTTCTAAACCTCCTTTCGCTTTATTTTTTATTCTAGGAGACTGTGTTAGTGTTTTGGTTTTGTTTTCTGAATGGTAGGATGAATTGAGTCCTGTTTTCTGTTTCTCGAGAGGGCTCTGCAGACACGCTTTAATTGGCATCACCCCACATATTGGTACTGTCCCACTGATTTGCTGAGTCATGCCAATAAATAAAAACACACGATAGAACTTCATAATAACGGACTTTTCTAACCATTTAATATACTAGAACAGCTTGTCAATAGTCAGTATCTCGTAGGTTAAACAAGGCAATTGCATTTTTTTCTTTGCTTTCTTTTCCTTATGCTAGTAAAGTGGGCGGCTAACATACAGAGAATATGAACAAACAAATTAACAAATTACTAGCGAAGTTCTGATGGCAGCTGCACTCTGGGTGTGTGCTAGATTGGCATGTTTGTGTTTAAATTATTGCTGCAAATGGCACTACTGTGAAAATATATGGGAAAAACATGAGAGCTTTCAGATTCATTCATAAACACAGAAGTGAAATTTAAACACATCTGTATCGAAAGTATATCTTGAATGGTCTTTCCTCAGTCGTGATTGGTTTTAAGTCAGTTTTTAGGTCATCATTTGTTTTATAGAAATGCAGATAATACTATTCTAATCACACTCCAGCTAACGTGTAACATAAACTATAAGGATTTGTCTCAGCGTTTGCATTACTTTGATCTGCACAGCTCTACGCTGTTCATTATATAGGCATTGATTTTGAGTCTGGTCCATTGAGGTGTGAAGAAAAATATTGCCACCACTGTGCACTGTTGGATCCTATATTCTGCCAAATACAACCATTACTGCAGTAATAAATAGATAAATATACCAGCTGACAGTGTTAACTACAGCTTCAGATTCATTCCTGCAAAGGCATATTAAGCTCTGAGATCCACCCACTAATGGCTGGTTTCACTAAAACCATTTCTACCAGCAGTGATGTTATACAGCACCAGCATGCGGTACCATGAGTTGGATCTTCCGTCAGGTGACTAGGTCTCTAACGCCCCCCTACAGCAGTTTCCACTTCTCAGCAACTCCATGTTCTCAATCAAGTGCTTGCATTTAAATAATTTAACATTTGTATGCATCTTTTCAGAAGGTCAGAAATTCAATTTATTTTAGGCGGCTCTCACAACGCTCAATTGAATCGTCTTCAGCGGTAAACACAAATATCCAAATACAACATACGGAGACACAGAAAGAATCATTTCAGCCGCACGCTTCTGCATGTATAAATGTGGCTTTGCATTGAAAAGGAACAAAAGACTTGAGAGGAGGAGAGGAAGCTTGTTTAAGCCCAGAATCTGCTAGTTAAGCACGGCTTATTCAGAATAACTGAAGCCGCCGTTCTGTGCAGTTTGATAGGGGAGCTTTAATATCCTTCCCTTTGGGATCTGTTAAAAACTAAACTTTCCGAGGTTAGGTAGCACATTGCCTTCACTATCAATAATCGCCAGGCTGACTGCCAACTACTCCTGAAGCTCTCTAATAGGCTACAGCACGCCTGGGTTTATCTCCAAACCTGGCTCTGTGGGGGATGTGGCCTTCCCCTTTATTTTATTTATTTTCTTATGAGTATCTGGCGGTAGAGTCGTACTTCATAGTCATTCTGAAATGGCTGTCCTTAATGACAGCTGGAGAACTCAGTCAAGTTCAATGACAATTTCACAGTTTAAAATACAGGCAAAACAATCCGCTGATTCTTCAGAATAAGACACACTGTAATTCTTGAGAAGCTCTGACAAGTTTGTTGCTTTCTGTCAGTGTTTCTTTGATGATATAGTTTAGATATGTATTCCATATAGTTATTACAGACTCCCATGACTGGAAAAGGTCATGAGAAAATGATCTTTATTACATTAAAAGCTCATGTACTTTATTGCTATTATATTATCTCTTGGTAAAGTGATTAATTATATTGAATGGACAGTATTCTTCCAAGAACACAAAACCTCCTTTGGAAGATGTGAGAATTTGTGATGAACAAGAAGTCAAATTGTACCTGAAGGAACTAAGGTAACAACATTTTTTTTAATTAAATCAGCCTTCTCATATTATTATTCTCTAAAATCGTAGGATTATTTTTTTAATAAGATGCAATGCATAGATAACATGGTTGTTTAATATGTTACAAAATTCTAGCAATAGTGTCGTAAGTGTATACTAACCTTGTAAAAAGCTTTTTCAAATGTTAAACTAGTCTTTAGAGCTGGAGAATTAACAAAGATATAGTTTTGCTTTTCACAGTCTTCGGGAGAGAAATGCCTTGTTTTCAACACGGAGGATTGTTTCTACAGATCTCCTAGATAAAACCTGCGTACAGTCACGGATGTTTAATTCTGGACGCCTCATACTGTCTGCCCTGGTACTTATAGCTGCGCTTCAGTCAAGGGACTTTCTGAAACTTAATTCCTGTAGAAATGTGCTAAACATGGCTGAATGCAGTAGAATCGGTGTAAACGCACAATACGGGCGCTGAACAAAATAAACACCACAAAGCTGGAGAGAATTTTTCCCTGGATCAAGAGTGGCTCAAACCTGACAAAAACTAAGATTACGTACTGTGCAAATGTAAGCTGTGTTCAGGAGCAGATTGGGAGACGTGATTGAAGTGTCTGCAGTGGGACAGCAGAGCACCGGTACGGTATTTGGCAAACGGGGGTTTACTGCGTGAACAGAAATCTGCACATCTGTTCGCTACATCCTCCAACTTGTATGGGAAGATCATCAGTTCACTTCCTTCCCAGACAACCACAGTGCAGTTGTATAAATTACACACACACACACACACACACACACACATAATATGCAGGAAAGCCGAGTGCTTCGTGTAAAATTTGTGTTGATCAGCAGTAGAGTCCGTTAATTGCCAGTGACTGGAAGTGTGAGGAGACACAGCCAAAGCGTGTAGCAACTTTCACACCTTGGCAATGATAGTGCACCTCAACACCATGTTATCATGATGGAAGAGGTGAAGAGTGATATTTGAAATGGTCCTTCAGTTATTTATAACCCTGTCTGTGCTACTCACAGTGTAAGGGACTGTTCTGGGCTCTGGCATTCCAGTGTAAACACAGCGCCTGCACTGAGCAAATGCAATAATATAATGTGAATATTTTGCATTTTTGGAGAGCATTATTCTGCAAATGTCTGTAAATATTTTGCTTGTTTTGTCCGCCCCCTGTTTTATGAAGTACGAGATAATATGCAGAATTGAGGCTTACATTCAGTCAAGATCTCCCAAATTAGCTCCCTGCCTACTGAGCTGTGTCCTACATTGAGTGTCTTTTATTCCCCTAGTCTCTCCTCACCCAAGGTCAGCGGAGTCTTTCTGGAAATTTTACACAACTCTCCCAACACTCCTTGTAAAACCAACGTGTGATCTCAGTGTGGCTTTCTCACGTTTTTTAACAGATTCACTTTTCAGTCCTGGAGCCGGGAATTGCAGTGTGTGGTCAGTTTTGCATGACACAGTAACACCTGTAACTAAAATACACCCAATGGGAACAAAACCTACAATAATCTGACTTAACATTTCTAATTCCCACCAACAGCTGACCTGTTGAACAACTCGCCAATTAATAAAATAAAAAGTAATTCAAGATGACAGTGTGTTTAGAAACATCCTGAAGTACTCCTTTCGTGCTTCCAACGTAAATATCTCCAAGAGCACTAATAAAAAATAAACTGAGCGAGAAAGTCATGCGTTTCGTAATCCGCTTTTATTATAGTGGACTGACATGGGGTCATATTCTTGGCGCAAGGTATGACAGGAAGAAAAATAGACTAATATAGTGTGACTGTTTTTGACAGTTATACAATCTACAGCTGTAGAAGTAGGCCTCGATAAATGAATTACGCTGAAATGTGATCTGAACTGAAGCCAAATAAGGCAAAACAGCTCTTACAGAATAACTGCAGTATCTGTCGGGGTATAAAAAGAGCTGTGGCCTCCGTGGCTCTACTGTATTTATGCACAGCATGGTTAATTCACTGCAGTTTGCTATTACTAGTAAAAGTATTTTAAAAAAAAAGGTGAAGAATAATGTAGGAGTCAAGGGAAACTGTTTAGCCACAATGTTTTGGGCCCCGTCTGCTTCTCAGAGGATAGTAGCTGCTCAAACAACTTCTCTCTCTGATGGAAAGTACTTCTGCTGAGTGTGGACCCTGTCTGAGTGAAAATGATAAGGTGCCTTTGATGTCTTCTATTTTCACTTCCAATTATCAAAGCTGATTGGTTCCCTTCAGCCAGATGAATCCTGAAATAACCCACAGTCTGTCCCCGAATTCGTGCTCCCGCGATCTGTGGTCCGAAGAACTTGCGTTTCGAACCCCATCTTGCTCCTGGATCTGTGAGGGGCCTGCTTGGCTGCTTGATTAATTGATTTAAAATGTTTGCACTATGTAATGTTTGACCTTTTCTTGTAGGCTTATAATGCAGCTGTTTTTATTAATTTGCATAATGTTTTTCTGTATTTGCTGTATATTCTGGAAAATCCTCCCTCTGTGCTCCTGAAACTGAATCCAAACACTATTTTTGTTTTTCTTTATAGCATGGCAGGAAGTGATCTTAATGCATGCCTCATTATTCCAGCAGATATAAATACCTCCGTGTTTTACGCGGGAACCAGTATTTACAGCACCACAAGGCGCAGTGGCTGCACCACAAAGACAGGCCAGCAATGAAACAATGTAAAATATGCAGGAAACAAACAAACAACAACAAGAAACACTCAAAGACACTGCTGAAAATAAAAACCACACACATGATTACAGGAATGATTACCTTATTTCTTGTGCCCCATGAATTGCTCAACGTAAACACCAGTTTAGATGTTCAGACTCTCCTTCTGCTACAATATTTAATTTAAACTTCATTACCCTCAACTCAAAAGTCCTTTTCTCTTTCTTTTTACTTTAGAATGGGAATTCTGCTGATTAAATTATACTGGTAATAAACAAACAAACAAACAAATACAATATTGTAATTGATCAGCTATTTTTGCTTTCCATGGTGGGAACAGATACAGTGAGAGGACTTGCAACACATTAAATTACTCTGCTATATTTAATTAACCATATTCAAAATCATGAATCAATCTAAAACATACATAAAATGGTACCTTATGTAATTCTCATGTGATGGTACGGAGTTCAGCACGTGATCCGGGCTTTGCAATCCTGTTTCAGAGCTGGAAATGTTCCCCAGCACCTGAAACATGAGGCATGGCTGTGAAATGTAAATATTGTCTGATTTCGGAGGGGGAGCCTCTTTGTTGTGGATGCCGTTTGTCAGGAGGGAGGCTTCAAACGGAGTTGGAGGATCGCCTGTGAACACACACATCCCTGGGAAACCGATATCAAAGGAGCACCTTCGCCCGCTCTTCTCAAAACAAACATCGGCAGCATGTTGAGGGTTTCCAGGGTTAAATATTCAGCCTCTGAACACTCCAGACAATATACACTTCGAAATATGTCTTCATTATGAGTCAGAGGACATTCCCTTCCCATTCCCGTCTCATTCCCGACTGTGATCTTCTACTTGTGTTCCTGAAGAGTACATACACACATGTGCGCACACACACATACACACACCAGTGCATGTGTAAGTATGCACAAACACACAAAAACACACATGCATCAAGAGCAACCAGACTTATTCCAGGTCTGAAGGGAATGTCCTACTGACAGACTGAGGACCTGAACCTTTTCACCCTGGAACAGAGGAGACTACATGGGGACTTGATCCAAGTCTTCAAAATCATGAAAGGCATCGACCACATCAAACCAGAGGAGCTTTTCCAGATCAGCAGGGACACACGCACCCGGGGACACAAATGGAAATTGGGCTTCAAGGCATTCAAGACAGAAAACAGGAGACACTTCTTCACACAGAGAGGCGTCACAATCTGAACAAACTCCCCAGCGATGTGGCTGGAAAGACAATGTGGGAACATTCAGAAACAGACTGGATAGGATCCTTGATCACTCAGTTATTAATGGACACCAAACGAGCACGATGGGGCGAATGGGCTCCTCTCGATTGGACACTGTCTTATGTTCTATTTTATAAACGCAGCTGGGAAATCGAGACACACTTTTGAACACTTCATTATAAGAATGTCAAAGAATACATTATTATTTTTTTATTGAATAGTGTGTGGTTATTTTCATACAGGAATCAGTTACTGGTGTGCTTAGAGCTTCTCTTGATGGATGCTTTCAATGTGGTTCAGCCAGCAGCACTTACATTTTCCTGATAGGAATTGGCATTGCCAACATTTCTTGGACAGTATTTACTTTACGAGCTGTTATGTTAACGAGTGAATCCTTCATAAGGTGCGGTACTGCCAGCGATTATTTGAATTGGCAGCTGGCAAATTGTGTAGGGTCTCGAGGATGGCACAGACCACGTGCCCGCCTCTGCAGCGGGGAATACAGTTTGTAGCTTTCATATAGTTTGTTTCCAAGAAAAGACAATTCCAGGAGTCAAGTGAGCATAACGCACCATCTGCAGCGAGCTTTTCAACCCAGTGTCACTGCCTGTACCTGTCTTTATGGTCCTGCTCCTTCTCAGTGCACACAATCTGACACTGCCTTCATTGTGCGAAGCCTGTATCCCAAATACCGCGCTACAACAGTCCTCACATGAGAGAGCACAATCAACTATGCTGTCTTTTCTGAGACAATTCAAGACATTTTTCGGCTCAAAGACTTGGAAGGCGTTCCCCCCCCCCCCCATCTCCTCTCTGTCTCCGTCTCCTAGCCCTGTGAAGGCCTGGGAGAAAGGAATTGAATTATCATACTGTGAGCTTTGAGGAATTTTATTTTTTATTTTATTTTTTGCTGTGAACTCTGGCTTTCACTAGGCAACAATTATATATAAAAAACCTTTGTTCTATTTTTTTATGATTTATTTATTTGTACTCATGGAAGCTCAGTATAAGTCTCCTATCGCAGCCACTGAGCCCAAACATTGCCCTCCCCCTCACAAAAGAGCCAGAAATCCCCATGAGGATTCAAGCTATCATGGCTAACCAGCTCCCTCTGCCACGGGAACAACAACAAAGGACTGTTGTTGAAGTCCATTTTTTCCCTCAGGATTTTATTGGGTGTCTTTAATTCATTGTAGAGGCCGTTATCACAGTGAGGAGCGGACATTAATCTACAGCCCCGTCTCACTCCAGGTGCTTCATTGAGCACGTTGATTTAAACGCTCCGGGTTTTTGGAGAGTTGAGGGAATAATAAAGGAAAATGGTGTATAAATTCCTGTCCACGGGATTTTACAAGTTACGTCATTGTGGGAGAGAGCAGTCTGGCAGATAGTTTTCTGTAATATTATTATAAACAATAAAAATACAAGCAGTGAAAACAGTTACAATACATAAAATCGGACAGCGAGACGTGCAGGCGAGGGGAAGCTGCGAGGACTTCAAACATTTATCTTTCTTTTGTCTTCTACGTTTCCTCGACTCTCTGCTTTTACATTTGTTGCAAGCTTTGCCCTCTGGGAAGGGCCACCCCTCACTGGCGACACGGGGGGCTTTAAATCCTTCTGAATGTAATTCAATTATCCAATTAATTGAACTGCTCGGCAATGAACAGTGACTGTAGAGGGAGAACACAAATTAATCTGTGAAAATGTGAAGGTAATTATAATAATAAAAGTGGAAAGACGTGCATTAAAGAGTGGGCTGAGACTGCTGCACAAGGTTTAGCTGACATGACCAACGTATACAAGATCAGCCAAATGTGATCTTTCGTATGTTCTCACGAGGAATGTTCTCAAGCCTCTCCTGAAACCAAGAGCGGGGTATAAAATGACCTTGAACTGACCTCAGCAAACCTCCAAGACCTGGAGACAGTTTCATACAGGATTCGGAGAGGGCGTTCACCGCCGCCTGGAGACTTCACGGGTAAACACGATTCTCTTTTGTTTCAGTGGTCAGTTCGTGCTGCACATCCAGGCTTGCTTGGGAAAGCTGTTTGAGGGTTTGCTTGGAGATGTATTCCAGGGAAGTGGTCAGCGGTTCAAGTGACGGTCGGCAAACAGGAAGCCCGGGACGCTGAGAACTCAACCGGCAGTTGGCTTTGCTCCTCTCTTTCTCTCTCTCTCTCTCTCTCTCTCTCTCTTTGGAAAGTAGCTCGCCCTTATGTCTCTCATGTTTTTCCCTTGTCTGAAACCGCTCTGGTCCTGCTTCCTCCACTTGTCTTATCATTGCACATTCAAAAGTAAAGAGGGGCCTATAATTCACGTCGTCTTTTGTCATTTCAACGTCACCGAAGCCATATCTGAACTGGAAAGGTTAGAGTAGACTTTAAAAAACGTTGCAATCAGACTTCTATAAAACAAACACTCGCATACTGATATTAGTCAAATAAATTTGGTTGAGACGGATGTGAAGAAGTGTGAGCTGGACCGCTGTGTTTACCTTTTGTAGGTGTGCACAGCGTTGGTGGCAGTGCGTCTCGGGGCTCTTACAAACTCTACCGGCCCACTCCTTCAGAGAGGCCCTTTGCTAGCCGTTGTGTTCTCTGCCAACACAGTGTGACCTTGGAAGAACAACTGAAAAGTAGTGGTTTTTTAAAGCAGTTATCTGCACAAGAGTGTGTTTGTCTGGCTGTGTGGCTCATTGGATCGCTTTATTTAATACATCCACTTAAGCTCTGGAGTGATGTATTTAAATGTAGTTTTTAACAACTGTCTCTCTCTGAAGTCCTTCAGTGTTCAGGGCAGAACCACTCTTGCCTCCTACACTTTGGACCAGCTTGGGGGAGGCTGGGCCTGCAATAGTGAACTCCATATTGATAGGGGACTGTTGGAAGGTAAGTCTGTGCTTGTTGAAGTACGTGGGGACTTGATTCAAGTCTTCAGAATCGTGAAAGGCATCGACCACATCAAACCAAAGCTTTTCCAGATCAGCAGGGACACACGCACCCGGGGACACAAATGGAAATTGGGCTTCAAGGCATTCAAGACAGAAAACAGGAGACGCTTCTTCACACAGAGAGGCGTCACAATCTGAACAAACTCCCCAGCGATGTGGCTGAAGAGACAATTTGGGAACATTCAGAAACAGACTGGATAGGATCCTTGATCACTTAGTTATTAATGGACACCAAACGAGCACAATGGGGAGAATGGGCTCCTCTGGATTGGACACTTTCTTTAGTCTTACACACACGCAGGAAGGAGAAAACACCGGGTGAAACCAATACAAAGCACACACTCATGAAATACATGGTAAAAGGTACCGTCGACTCATTCAAATGTGCTGCTGTAATCTCTCTCACGCTTAGAGAATGCAAACTATGTAAACGATGTCTCCTGACATTACGGTCCAGTCATCAATTTCCCTGGCTGTTAATTCCACCCCTGTGTGGTCTCGCGGAGCTGCGAAAGGCAATTTGCTTGGATTAACTGCACCTCTGTTCAGGCAATCGTGACACGGAAATGCTGAATATGCTCGACGAGGATATAACCCCTGTCTCTCGCTCGGCAGAGACAGACGACACAACTGTTCGCTGGAGAACAATAACCAAGCCAAAGAAAATACACTAACTAGTATTGCCAGGACCACCTCAGCATATTCAGTATGGAAACCGTGGGCATGTTTTTTTTTTGTGTATGTTGTGTTATTTTTTGTTTTTAATACAACCAGCAAGATTTTGCATTTATTAATGGTTAGATCTCTATATTGGTTTTGGACACTTGGATTAATATATATTGGCCATTATTAGTCCTCCCTGCCTTCAATTAGCATCATTCCTGCCTTTGGAGGCTTGAGCAAGTTGAAGCTGATGAAATATGAAGGCTGGAAGTGGCATAAGTGAAGACTTTAACAAAACGTGAGCATTAGGAAAATCGCTTGACTGGTGATACTGTGAAAAGAGATTAAACAATTGCCATGGAGGAAGTGAAGTGAAACCTGCGAAGCTGCGGTTTTAACTGCCAGGTGGCTGCTTCTATTTGGGCAAAATCACACACAGAATGATTGGTAATCATCATCAGCTTTTGAGAAAGGAAGACAATAATGAGAGAGAGAGATGGCTGTCTGAAATTAATGAAGAAGTTAATCGAGGCAGAGTTATCGCTGCCAAGGGGGAGGGTGGGGGGGGGGTCATACTTCAGTGAAAAAGTCTCTGTTTGGAAAACTATAGTCTGTATAGTTCTCTGTCAACACTGTAGTATCTGAAATGTGTTTCTATGCATCGCTTTACACCAGAAAAGAAACGCAAAAAAGAAACGATTGTTCATACTCCTTCAGAAAGACTGGTCTGCTGACTCTGATTAAAATGTATAATTTTAGGACGGGCACAACTCCATACAAAATGCTGGTCCTCCATACAAAGCTCAGTTGTTGTTTTTTGGGGGTTTAAATGCCATTTTACATACAAACATTTCCCCTCAGTGGCTGAAATATTGTATTTGCATTTGAATAATCAAATATAGTCCTTTACCTGCATATATAAAAAATCAATTTGGGGCTTGCTAATCTTTTAATGACATCAGTTGAAATATATACAATTCAGTGCAATCATTCAGTTAATTGAATGCAAGCGTTTAATTCTTCTGGGCAGAAGAGGCAATAAGACCAGAGGTTTGTTCATCTGTTTGTTTGTTTTGGTTGTAACGTGGCCAGGACGGAAATACGAATATTAAAAACAGTTTGCCTGCTTGCATTCCCATTAATATCCAAGGGGTCAATGGCAGCAGAGCACTTTGCAAAGGAATGACCCTCCGCATGTGGAAACAATAAACGCCTGCTCTGTGTTTCGGATCGAGTGCGAGATCACATGACGAGGGACCGGGTTTCTGACAGCATTTACTGTGCCGGCCAACAGAATGGCAGAGCAAGCTGTTGATGGGTTAAATCTCAGGAGGGCACCCTGCTGTTCCTGGGATGAGACTGGAAGTTCGCTTGGGAAGAGTGCATATCAACCTGGGAAATGGATTCTCGGCAAAATTACTGGGATCATGTGTCTCCACTGCTGTATATCGAGCCAAGAGAAAACGTAAACAAAAGACTCCCAGGAGAGGATTTCTTTACAAAACATGAACGGTACACTACCATCATTGCTGACATCCCAGGGCTTTTATGATTAGCAGGGCAATCTCTTCCCTGGTCCCCATAAGCCGTTCTTCTGAGGCAATGCCTGTGTTTTCGGTTTGTTTTAGAGAAGCTCTGCCTCATGCTTTGTGCATGCGAGAGGGATTTATAGTTTTCCCCCTGCTTGCTCAAAACAAGAAAACCAAAACCGAGAACAAAATCAAAGGATAATATCAAACTGGGCAAACGAGAAGATGATCTCATCCATTGTGTTTGTGTTTACACCACTCCTGTGGGAAGCTAAAGTCCGGTGGTGCCCCCGGTCACCCCGAGAGAACCAGCAGGGAGGTCGTTCCCGAATATCCCCAGTGAAGCCAGTAATCCTTCCTCTCGCTGCCTGCACTGCCACGATTCACAGAGATGGCACTTCACATTACTGTTGGTTTTGTTGTTGTAATTCTTATTGCCGATGCTGTACTACAATGCTGCTCGGAGGTACAATAGGAACAGGAAAATGTAATGCGCTGTTTGTATTTATAGCTACTGACATTACCCTACCTTCAACTCCAGTTGCTGATTTAAACACCAGATGTACCACTAAGGTTAAGACGTGTAACACATACGACAGGCTAACGCTGGTTTAGTGTATCATGCCTGTCCAGCAGTAATAGAGAACGTAAATAAGGGGAGAAACAAAGGCGGTCTGGTTGCATTGCATTGAGTTTGTGTTTACAGATATACAGGAATGAAACCCTGGAGGATGCTTTTCTTGTAGGCCAGGTCTTCTCCTCCATTCCACTCTCAACATTCCCTCCACAAAGATGCAACATCATGATTTTAGCTAACCGATGCACACCTCTTTGCGATACCTACCAAGCTAAGACTCTTGATATACTCCCAGAGATGAAAGACTTAAACACAATTTGTAATTCCTACACCAGTCTACTGTCTAGTGGAAGCCCAGCCGAGGGAATTCAAACCATCTGGAAGATTTGGGCTTGATGCCAGCTTTGATAGGGCACTTACAGCTACACTGCACTCCAGCCTTTTCGTTACTTCAAGAAGAAAATAAACATGTAACCATACTGTGTGTGTGTGTGCATGTATATAATTATTTCTACACATATTTAAAAATCATTTTGAACTGTCATGTCTGCTGTTATCTCTCTGGGTGGCCAAAGTGCTGTGTAAGGGCTGAGATGTGGCTGCAGGCAGAGTTTAGCTATGCAGTCGTCCCACAATGATGCATGGTATTTTGTAATTCTGCCTAAAACTGACACAGTGGTTAATGGTTAAACTAACAAAACATCTGGCGACAGAAACAGCACTTAATGGTGTGTCAGGTTTCGAGAGCTGCACACTTTCCCTACTGTAGCGTGAACTTGTAAAGTGTAAAAGCAGTCAAACAGAGGGTGACACATTACAGCATTTTGTAGTTACTATCCTCTGAGTTGAGGGAGACTTTTTGCTGGGGAAATTATCAATATAAGTATGAAGAACTTAGTATTTTATGTACAGTGTTTTAGTGAACACAAAATTGAAGGCGAAAAGCACAAGAACCATTGGCATTCTTCTGGTGCTACATATTATATATACTTTGACAGAACAATTGAAAAAGAATGAATAGCATGTAAAGTAAAACTCATAGTTAAGGTATAAGAATGAACTGAAGAATAAAGTAAATTAAAACTACAAATGTGAAACCCATTTTAAAGTGTATGTGTGTAGCCTACAAATGAAATGTAAGCCCATATCACATTACTACTAGACATGACAGAAACATCCAGCCCATCAAAGAAAGTCTCCCGGAGATTAACCTGCTGTGAATTGAGCTGTACAACGAGTCTCTTCCTTTCCACGATAATTTAGCCACATCCTGCCTTCAGGATGAATCAATACGGAATCCTGTTATCCCAGGCAAATAGACTCTCTTGGTTAATAAGGGCTAAAGGCACAGATTCTTTGATGTTTAAGACAGACTCTTAATGCACTCTGTAAATAATTGAAAAGCCCTGGTAAAGCATGACAACGCAGATCACAAACCCACTTAATATCTGGAGAAAATGCATCTCAAACCACTGCAGCTGAACGCTAAACCAGACCTGGTTCTCCACACCGTCAAGTAAAACTAATTAAAGCAAGACACCGAAAGGTTCCTCACAGAGGCGATCCAATCTTACTGCGTGAACCAAAACTTTTCTGAACAGAGAAAGTAACTGCACAGCCCCTACTAATACCAGAGGATCAAGGAGAGCACTCTAATTGAGTTCTTACCTTCAAAGTTGCATGCCCCTGTCTGCACACTGCGCAGTTGAACTGAGCCCCAGCCTACTTTACTGATAGCATTGAGAAGAAGTGAAGGGCATGTCCAAGTAGTTTAAAACATAAGCGCTGTTGTAGCTGTAGACACACCCCCCTTCCCAGCACACTTCCAACACAAGGCAGCAGCCAGGAGGTCAGAGCACACGGTGCTGAGAAACTCACCAGAACGACGGCTTAGGAAACATGTAAAGCGTGTCGATAAATGGAGAAGTGGAGGGAGTTGTTATAGTCGATAGTTTTAATTCCTTCTGAAGGTTTTCTTGCAGGCAGTCACATTCCCCACTAACGCAAGCTCTGCTGAACCCACTTCATCCAAAGTAATTGGAAACACATTCTGCGTGGGATCGCAGCGGTGAGGTTTTTGAAAGGATCGAATGTCGAACGATTCGCTCATTCTTAGTCTCACCGTTCTCCTCCTCTGACCCTGTCTAAACGTCTCTGCATTGCCACCACCACCCCTCGCCACCCCAGACCCGAGCTCGGCTTCAGTCCTCGCCTCTGCGGTGCTGGTTCTGCGTGGCTGTGGATGCATTTCCAGTTTTAATTATTTCTCTTATATAGGCACTTGGGATTCCTGCCTCAGGCCCAGCATAAAGGCTTTTATTAAGACGACAGGAGATGCTGAATCTCTCATTGAACAAGGTCACCATCAAATGCAGATAAGCCTTTTGTAACACGTAAGCAGTTCTCCATCTACCACCTAAAATATAATTATAAAAAGGAAATGTCCTTGAGAAATAACATCAATGATTTGGTTTTTATTGTACCCTTTTATCCTTTATCTATCTATATATACATACATAAATACATATATATATATATAAATGGCACATTATTCAAAGTGCATTTTCCCATTCCAATGCATACTTCCAGTGCTTACGTACTCTGAAACCTGGTCACCAACGACAAAATTATTACAGAAACTGCAGACGACACAAGGAAAGCATTGAAAGATGTCTGTTTGGAATAACAAAAAGGGATAGAAAAAGAAAAGAAGTGATGCAAGAACAAAAAGTGATGTTATTAAGAGTGAAGATGTTAAAGTGGCAATGGGCTGCACACATGGCAAGAAGAACAGATCAAAGATGGATAGAGGAAGCTAAATACATGGATAATTATAGATGAAAAAATACCTAAAAGAAGAGCACATTAAAGATTAAAAGATTAAATAAGAAATTTTGATGGCGTTCATGGTAATAAGTGGAAAGAGGAGGCCTTCATCCAGCAGTGGGTCGATCAAGGCTGCTGCTGATGTAAAAAAGGCTAAACAAATGTTTTAAAACTAGCGAGCAATTCCTACAGATACTAATATATATATATAAATATTCTGCATGGAAATCTTATAAGTGGTTTTAAATTACAGTTGCCCCTCAGAGGAGGGATTGTAGAGTTGTTGTCTGGCACTTGTGTAGCATACATTTCCTTTTAGTGTGGAGACTGAGACTGCAGTTCTGCTGACCAGGAAAACTGCAGGTAAATACTGCTGTAAAACATGCTGCTGTATGTGTCTGATTTAAAATTCATATTAATTGTATCAAAATAATTATTTGGGGTTTTGTTTGTGCTTTTTTCAATGCAGAGATTAATTCCTATACCAGAACCATAAAGCTCTAGTTTGAAGTATTCACACACGACACAGCACACTGCTGAGTCAGTGATGCATCTGTTGTTTAATATGTTTTTATGTATTTATTATTAAAAAAAATGAATCGCTGAATAACAATGCTAGGGCCCAATACAAACCATCACAAAGAAATGAATTTACACTGTTGGTGTATAATTCTGTCAATAATGCCTACACAGTAATCTCCGAGGGTACATTCATAATAATAAATCATAAATACAGCTTAATCAATAACTTCAAGAGCAGAAACCCATCCAATCAAGCTCTTGTGCAGTACTCTTAAATAAAAGCTATCAAAGGGATCAATTATTCTAAATATCCTTTGTATTTGTCCCCATCACTTTTCATTTGGGACTGCAGAAGAGGAACAAGAGCTGGCATTGCCCTTGTTAAGACTGCCTTCTGGTGGCCACAGGCAGAGCGCACACATCTCCAGTTTATTCATTTGAAAATAGTTGTATCGGTTGCCATATGGTCTGATAAGCTTGTAAAAAGCTTGTAAAGCTTGTAATTGTAATAATAGTAATTGTCGTTTTAACAACTGTGATTCATTTTAAGGGGTTATTGGAGGTCTATAAGGTTACTTTCAGGAAATATGCACGACAGAATAGAATTAAAACTGACCTCACATTAATGTCCTGCGTTTGTAGTTATATTTAGCTAGATACACACACGGGTTCTGCGTCGAAAATGAATGTTTTAATTTAATACGGTTACAGCTGATCATTCTACCCCCTACAAACATGGCTGCTTTAGAACAGCGCTACATCATACACGACAGGAGGACGTCTACTGGGTCTGTCCAATAAGTGCCTGAATAAATATAAAACAACCTATCAATAATACAAATTAAATGAACAAAGTGCAACCATTCTGATCACACAGCTCGGCACACAGACACCGTCTCGGCCAGCCTGCGCCACGTTTACACATTTTCAGCCGGCGATATTGGTTGACGACCTAAAGCGGGCAGGAGTCGGAGGGGTCCTGCAGTGGGAAAAAGCGCCAATTCTGTGGAGGCAGCTGAGAGAGAAACACGTTATTGCGTGAAAAAAACACCCAACCACCGGGTAATTCAAGGCAAAACACCGTCCCGGTCATCAACAACCATGCTGTGCGACGCTCCCCGCCCGGTGAGTGACGTGCGGCCGAGTTTCGGGCGTGTTTGTGCGGCGTGTGCGCTGTGGTCATTCAGCCTGTTTCCTGGACAGGACCCGGAGAAACGCCA
Organism: Amia ocellicauda; assembly: GCF_036373705.1. NCBI lineage: Eukaryota > Metazoa > Chordata > Actinopteri > Amiiformes > Amiidae > Amia > Amia ocellicauda. The sequence continues at coordinate 23,986,650 of NC_089868.1, read as the reverse complement.
TCGAAGTGCGGGTTAATAAGTGTGTTTTAAATGTGAAACTGCGCTTTTGGCGGACAGTGGCGGTTTGAAATGGATAAGCGGGAGGGTAGACGGTATAAACGGCTCCCTGCAGGCGGCGCTTGCTGTGGCCTACGTGCCACATGTTGAGCTCAGCGCCGGCGTCACAGAGGAGAGAGAGAGAGAGCATGGCTGAGACTCAAACACGTGTTGTGATGATCAAAAGTTGTCTAATATGTCTTATAAAAACACGCCAGCGTCTCTCATGGCTTTATTGACACGCAGCGCGGGTGGGCGTGGCGTGCGTGTGGGCGGGGCTAAGCGCGTCATGAGTTGTTTTCGTGTCCCGCTGTGTGACATCCGTCCACAGTGGCAGGTCAAGCCCTGGTGCACGTCGCAAGGACAACAAAAAGTGTCATGTCATTGAGAGAGAGTTAGCAGTGTCTTATGACGTGTTTATTGTGTGCTACACAGTGGTCTATTAAAGATGAAACCAAAACCAATAACAAACGAGTCTTTACTTTCAATTTCTCTCTCTCTGCAGGGCTTGTGATTTTCAGTGAGAGTGACTTCCCACCGGGACGCCCGTGAGATGCCTGGCCTCGTGCAGAGCGACGGCCCCGGCAGCTGCAGTCCGCTGAAGAAGAGCCGGCTGTCCCTCAAGTTCTTCCAGAAGAAGGAAACCAAAAGGGCTCTGGATTTCTCCGAGGCGCTGGAGGAAGAAGGCAACCCGCCCGAGCTAGCCGGCCCTGACAGGTTAGAGAGCCTTACTCTAGGTTTACACATCGTGGGACTTGATTCAGAAAGAGCCTCCCGTATTTTAGTCAGATCACATGGTCTGGTTTCACTCGGCTAAGAAGTAGGAGCCTGACCTGCAGGAACCTATTAAAATGATTGATACATTCAAGGGATATTTGACTTTTAAATTATATATCATCATCATCAGCCCATATCGATCCCCTGCTGGATAAAGGCTCCCCAAGATGTCTCCACTAGCTTTGATCCACAGCTTCTCTTTTCCAAGTCATGCCCACAAAGTATATTTAATCTTTTATGTGGTCGTCTTCTAGATCTTTGTCCATGTCTTATATCTCAAACCCCCATGATTTATATATAATGTAAAAATTCAAAGGCAAGGTCATTGCCATTGTTTTGTGTCCCTCTGCAGCTGCGATCAGATCATCCCGGCCGCCCAGCCTCAGTCCCCGCTCCCCTGCGAGAGGAGAGAGTCTTTGGTGCCTTTTGTCGGTCTGAATAACTTGGGCAACACCTGCTACCTGAACAGCATCCTGCAGGTCCGTAGAGTTTCTCTCCTGTCCCTTCTCAAAGTAAAGATCTGATACTGTGTCAGGGTTCGGGTGCTTTTGAGGATTGTAGGACAACAGTAACTCATTGAGAAAAGGGGGTTTGAGGGGCTCAGGTTTGTATAAAGCTTCACTAAGGTATGACGCGATAAATATTAGTCATATTTTAAAAAACAAACGTGTATTTGTTTCTCTCTTTAGGTGCTGTACTACTGCCCGGGTTTTAAAGATGGGATTAAGGAGTTATACAATGTGATGTCAAAGAAGAAAGAAAAGCAAAAGGATGATGCTGTGAAAAATGAGGAGAAGGTATTTCTTTTAGCAAGTCGTGTTCTTTAACTGGGATGTTGATGCTGTTAAGACATGCTGTCCAAACGCCCAACAGGTTTTATAGGTCACCTTTAATTATCAATTTATTAACACCTGGAACCATTTCAGTGATCAATTAGGCAGGTGATTTGTGAAATGTAGTTATGTAGAGATTTGATATAAAGATAAAGACCAGAATTCCCTTAATGGAATAAATTAATTGCTATTCCCATGTGGTCCCAGTCTGTTGAAATGTGCGAAATTCCCCAGGACCGTGTTTGGGCACCACTGATATAAAATATACATCTTTTGGAAACTGTGGTGGGTCTTCCAGGGGACAGCCTATTCGTGTTTTTGTAATTCCTGTTCTTTGTTGTTGACGCCGCAGCCGGAGCAGCACAGTGACGAGGGGTTACCGGTGAACATTGAGCTGCTCGGTAGTTTCCACGGCCTGATCGTGACGCTGGAGCAGCTGCAGTCCAGCTACCTGCTCAATCCCGACAAGTACAGCGATGGGGAACTCGCCACGCCGCCTCGCAGGCTGCTCAACACGCTGCGGTAAAGCCTAGAGGAGGGTTACACTGCACCTTTTAGAAGTATGGACTGTCAACCACTTTAGAAAAGAAATGATGGGAGGGGTAGAGTATGAATTGAAATGTGTAACATGAGTTATTTAGGAAAAACAAACCTGCAGAAAGTAGGATCTTTCAATAAGCACATTCATGTTTTACATTTTACTACATTATTGCATAGATTTGTAATCTATTGAAAATGTGTTCCACATGGGAATTGAATGTCTTTTTATTTGACATGAACAGAACATGCATGTAACACACACCAGTCATTATACAGACCAGAAAATAATACAGTAAATAACAGGCAAATACATGTACACAGTCTTGATCCATAGTTGATCCGTTAAACAATATTAATACTGGGTAGAGTAAAGGTAACTCATTTATACTGTGTAACTTTTAATAGGTACAGCCATGTCAGTTAAGAATCTTAAAAGCAAATGTATGTTGTTTTATGTAGCCTAGATGCGCTCATTTTGAAAACATAAGACATACTTCCATTTTCGATGTGAATGCAGTGTTGCTGCTGTGAAAGTGTTGTGATTTTCTTATGTACAAATATTCAGTTTAATCCAACCGTTTATTTCGTTTTCGTCACACAGCCGTTTTATAAAACAGACACTTTTTGCGGGTGCAGTGGTTGTATTTAATCCGAAAATCTCTGCGGTTCTAGTGTTAAGGGCTCACTGAATGTAATCAGTCCAATCAATACCAAATTGAACACTAAAATCCCTGTGTGGTGTGGACCTGGTGTTTTCAGCTGTCATTGTCATGTCTTCACAGGCAGCTGAACCCCATGTATGAGGGGTATCTACAGCATGATGCTCAAGAGGTGCTGCAGTGCATCCTGGGCTACATCCAGGAGGCTTGCGAGACCATAAAGAAGGAGAACGCCAGTCCCGAGGAGCCGGTCGACCGTCCAGACGAGGCGCAGGTGAAGGAAGAGGAGAACACGGGGATGAACGCCAGCGACCGAGCCAGGGAAGAGGAGGTGAAGGACGAGAAGACATCAGAGCAGGACGTGACCCAGGATGCGCAGGTCCACGGGAAGAGGAAGAGCGACACAGAGGCAGGCAACGCCAAGAAGAAGTCCAAGCCCCTGAAAGCGCAGAAGGCCCCGGATGGCAATAAACACTTCACCCGGTCGAAGAGGAAGTCTTCCAGCGACACGGGCATCGAGAGCGCCAAGGAGGAGGGACGGGAGGAGGCCCCCAACGTCGACGAGAAGACCGACGGCGGCTCCAAAGCGCAGACGAAGAAGAAGAAGCGGCCGAAACTGAGCTGGTTGAAGCCGTCGGGCAAGCAGCCCAGCATCTTCTCCAAGTTCCGCAGCATGGGGCGGATCAGCTCCCACGCAGGGGGCCGAGGGGAGGCGAGGGAGGAGGAGGGCGTCTCGGTGAAGCAGGAGGCCGAGGAGGGGCGTGCGGCCGAGCCTGCGGGGAAGGCCGAGGAGGAGACGGAGAAGAGCGGGAGCCAAGGTGAATATGAACGTGCCTGCTTTTCAGACAGACGCGATGGCTCTCCCGTTCCTTTCTCAGCCCGTTCACGCGTCTTTTTGCCCCCCTGCCAGAGCGCAGCTGTCTGGACCTGATGGAGAGGCTGTTCCAGGGCCGGCTGGTGCTGCGGACGCGGTGCCTGGAGTGCGAGTGCTACACCGAGAGGCGGGAGGACTTCCAGGACATCAGCGTGCCGGTGCAGGAGGACGAGCCCTGCAAGGCTGAGCCCGAGTCGGAAGGTGAGGGTGTGTGTCGAGACCGAGCACAAGGTCTCGGAGATGGGAACGGGGTCCGTGCTGGTGTTATCGGTTCCAGAGCACATCGCATGAAATGCATGATTTACTTGCATTGTTTTATGTTTTAAACTCTCTCTTCTGATCTTCCCCCCAGTTTCTCCGGATCCTAAAATGGAACTGAAGACCCTGAAGTGGGCGATCTCTCAGTTCGCCTCGGTGGAGAGGATTTTCGGGGAAGATAAATACTTCTGCGAAACCTGCCATCACTACACCGAAGCCGAACGCAGCCTGTTATTCGACAAGACGCCCGAGGTGGTGACGATACACCTGAAGTGCTTCGCTGCGAACAGTACTGAGTGAGTATTCAAAACACCTCTGTGACATTCTCTCTTCCTGATGCTTGTACATGGGAGGAGTCACACGTCATCTATATTATATTTATGAATTAAAACTATTGGTATCGGAACTGTTAACAACATAGTGTCCAATCGAGAGGATCCCATTCGCCCCATCGGTCTTGTTTGGTGTCCATTAATAACTGAGTGTTCAAGGATCCTATCCAGTCTGTTTTTGAATGTTCCCAAATTGTCTCTTCAGCCACATCGCTGGGGAGTTTGTTCAGATTGTGACGCCTCTCTGTGTGAAGAAGTGTCTCCTGTTTTCTGTCTTGAATGCCTTGAAGCCCAATTTCCATTTGTGTCCCCGGGTGCGTGTGTCCCTGCTGATCTGGTCGATGCCTTTCATGATTTTGAAGACTTGAGTCAAGTCCCCATGTAGTCTTGTTGTAGGACTCTGCAGTGAGATTGTAACTGTGTGTGTCCCTGTAGGTTTGACCCGTACGCCGGGCTCTCCAAGGTCAACACCCCCCTGCAGACGCCCCTCAGGCTGTCGTTGGAGGAGTGGTGCTCCCGGCCCTCGAAGGAGCACTATGAGCTGTTCGCCGTCGTGATGCACAGCGGTGTCACCATCACCAGTGGACACTACACCACCTACATCCGCATGATGGACCTCTGCAACGTGGAGCTGCGGCAGCAGAGGCATGCGGAGGATGGCGTCCAGCCCGAGCCGCTGAACGAGGAGGAGGCCAGGGCCTGCGACCCCCAGGACTACGACGATGGTGAGGTTTCGTTCAACGTGAGCGGCAAGGTGCCCGGCGCCGCGGTGGGCAAAGCCACCGGCAAGAAGTCCTCGGACGGGGTGGGACTGCTGGGGGGCCAGCGCAGCAAGGCCAGTTTCGACCTGGGGGGCGGCAAGACGGCGAATCCCGAGAAGCCCGTCGGCTGCGCCACGGAGAACGGGAAGACGGAACGAGGACCTGGACACGAGGACACCCCGAAGGGCGAGAGGCAGCGCCCTGAGGCCCCCAGCGCCGACCGTGGCACGGACGGCCCCCCCGACCCTGCGCTGCGGGACCTGCTGGACTACGAGGGCAAGTGGATGCTCTTCGATGACTCGGAGGTGAAGCTGGTGGAAGAGAAGGAATTCCTGAGCTCCTGCTCGCCAGAGACCTGCAGCACGTCCACGCCCTACCTGCTCTTCTACAAGAAGGTCATCTAAGCGATCATCATGTACATATTGATAGGGTGACTATGACTGCCATTGTCAGTGTCTCACGTCCGTAAAGCACAACCCAGAGGAAATGAAATGGATGTTTTTCACAATCCAGCGACTTTTAATCTCCTGTAAGAATCTCTTGAGGACCACAGATGCAGGTTCGAGGTTTGGTTCCCGTGTCTTGTTCACTTTTACAGCACCTTGGCACGTAGTGTGCGCCGTTTAAACTCTTGTGTTTGGTTCGTCCTGCTCATGCGAAGGAAGGAGAGGAGATGTTGCGATGCACTGGACGTTGTTTTCAGTTTTAGTTTGATTGTTCCACATTCATTCTTGTGATGGCTGTGTTAAATGATGAACTACAGTTATAATAAAATGCTCTATTTTAACAGTCCTGCTCTTTAGTGGTAACTGCCCGTGACATAGTATAAATACTACAGTTGTAGATCTCACAAAAGGGCTTCATAAAGTAATATATATTTTAAATGTATCCAGAAACTGCAATAACCAGAAGCCTACCAGCATTATAGCTTACACAGGATACAAATCAGCCAGTTTTTTTTTTTTTTACTAGACATTATATACTTCCATCATTGTACAGCAGCTTTGCCATGAATTGTAAACTGGTTTTACATCCACAGTAGTATCCACACTTCTAGTAAGTCCTCACTATTGATACGTAACAGATGTGTACAGATGTTTTCTACTCGTTTATCTTGTTTGTATAGTTGACTGTTTCTCCTGCTGGTTTTATTAAACACCAATGTGTATATGTTGACATCTTTTCTTCTTTCTATAAGCTTAATAATACATGAGTGCAGTAATGCCCATATCAGGTAAATACAATACAGATACCAGTGATTATAGACATTAAAATATTTATTTAGTAAAATATGTAAAGTAAACAAAACTACATAAAACTGTTCCTTAGACATGTGTAAAACATCTTCCTAATTGAACAAATGCCATAACTGAAAGTAATAAACCATTCCATCTTGATAAATAGTGGTACATTATTATTTTTTGCTTGTTTCTTGATTAAATAGTAAACTGCAAGTTGTACACTGTCTAGTGAAATGCATTGGGACAACATAATTAAAAAAAAAAACTAAAATGTGCACGTTTCAAGATATTATCCAAGTGGAACACAGACCGTAATAAGACCACTTTAAAATCCAATCATGATTGTGTAACAGAGCAGCTGTAAACAACGGGGACTGGAAAGACGTACCAAGCTCGTAACACTTCTGCGTACTACTCACGGACATGAATACTGGAGAGCCCTGTCTATTTACAACTGAATAAATAAGGTGTGTCGTTGCGCTCGCGTCAGATCTCCAGCTTGCGAAGGCTCAGTCTGCTGAAGGAATCTCTGCAACAGATAAGGGGTGAGAGGAGTGGTTGGATTCAGAGCTTTTCCTGTTGTAAAACAGTCATAGAAACAGCCCGACAAATGACAGTCGCTTCAAAACAGCAGGAGAGGATCAAGACAAGGTCACACTCATGCAACGAGACAATTAGGCAGCGGAGGGTCGACCCGGCTTGCTATTTCGACTACCTTAAGACGTCCGTTTGCTGCGTGCGGTGCAAAGACAAAGAGTTAAACTGATGGACGTGTCAGGATCTGTCACAACACTTTGCTCGAGGATCTTACAGGGGACAAGGGTTATTGAGACATTAAAACGTGCAAAACAGCTGTATTGCTAAATGATTAATCGTTAAACCCTGATTGATTGATCTCTTCCTTCCCAGCATTAAACCACTTGTCTTTCAGGTCTGCACTGAGATCTCATCTTTACTTCCCCCCTCTTCCTTTTTACAATCAGCTTCTTAATCTGCTGATTCAATTAAGCTCAATTAACCAATTAAGCCTGTTCTGTTTTGTGTCCTATCATGCCCACCTGTGAGAGTTGACTTGTAACACAGGCTTATACAGCTGAGGGATTTTCCGGTTGATCAGCGGCTGCAGGGACTCCTTGAGCCGGTGGTAGTTCCTCTCCAGCTCCCTCTGGTACTCCTTCTGGTCCGGCCCAATCAGGCTCTTGTTTTTGCGAAGGGCGTCTTCACACCTGGGCAGGTACAGCAGGAGAACCACAACAGTCAGCAATTCTCATTTTGTGGGTCTGTGACTGTCCTATTTGTACCGGCCGCCCCAGACTGCTTTCACGGGTGGAAAAGATATACGTTTCGATGGTAATCTTAGCTGTATAAGTAATATTCGTTACTATATTAAATAATACTAAAACATTTGTATTTTGATGAGTATGACTGAACGATCACTGCAATTTTGAGCTGATAATCGTCAGAAACGCACACACAGGCCCGAAGTAAAAGTCACTCCACCTCTTCGTGAAATCCTTGAAGCACAGGCGCAGTTTGTTGTGGTGTCTGTACAGCTTGGGGTCATTGGGGATTTCGGACAGGAATACTTGAGCCACTTCCAGAGGACCCTGCGTAGAGGCAGTGGGAACAGAAAAAGACTTTCAGCAAAGGATTCGCACTCCACTACACGACTAGCCCTGTCCGCTGTGAACATCAGTGATCTGTAATCTGGTGTCACAGAGTCTCTGGCACCCGGTGGGGGTCACCTGGTTGACGGTGGTTCCCACAGAGCCCTGCAGGACCATCTGCAACATCTTGGGGTCGGACGGCTCCTGGTGGGTCGCGAAGGCCAGCTCCTGGGTTTTCTTCTGCATGTCCTCGATCGCCACCTCAATGGGCATCGAGATGATCTGTGGGCAAAACGACCGCTTTTTACAACTGGTTGTTTTTAGTTGCAGTACGTGGTTCACTATTCCAACCCATCAAGGATGAGTGTGTGTGGTGCGGCGGGACTCGCCTCCTCCTTGTGCACCACGTTGATGCGCGTCTTGATGTAGGGGAAGGCGTGCGAGGTGGTGAGGATGCTCTTGCGCTTGAACTGCTCGTGCAGCTCCCCGTGGGCCCGGCCGTCCAGCGTGAAGGGGGTGCAGTACACGAAGCGCCGCAGGTTGTAGTTCTTGTCAAAGTACGTGATGCGGTCCTTCATCTCGTACGTGTCGAAGTAGGGCTCCACGTATGTGATCTGGATGAAGGCCTGAAGACCACGAGGGGGAGAAAGCATGTGGCGTCACAGTTCTCTTCTCAAGGTTTCATACTTTTCATCCGTCATTTTTTATTTTGCGGTCTATTTCCCGTCTCTGTAACAGTCTGCCCTGCTAGGACGACTTGAGCCAAACAGACATATCAATTAGACACCAAATAAAAACTTAAACTAACTCAGATAATAATCCAACTCTCCATACCTTGCTTGGATCTAATTTGCACTTGTCCACCGGATTGGAGTCTTTTATGACTTCGACCTGGTCTTCTCCGAATCGCTCCCCGTAGAATCCCTTCAGGAATTCAAAAACACAAGCTCAGCGGACAGGAGGAGAGGGACTCGAGCGAGAGAACGAGACGTTTCACTGCGGCTTTCGTTTACCTCCAGTCGGTGGGAGATTTCCGCGAGTTTGGTTATGGCCGGTTCCTTGTACACAAACTCCTGTTCGTCCAAGTCTCCGAACTTAGACCCGTAAAAGCCGACACGGAAATAGGTCCCGAACATCCTCTTACCGTTCTGTAAGGCAAAAACCGCAGCCATCAGGTTACCGGAAATAATATGCACTTTCAACACACACAGCTCGAGAGCAGAGGGCCAGGCCTTTCTAATGTTTTGATGATCATCTCAATCAGAAAGAGAGAATGACACAGGTCAGTGTGTAAACTGAGAGACACGGAAAACGTCGAAATAAAAGACGGTACGTATCGAAACAGAACAGATACATGATAACCACACAGATCATACAGACACAGACTAGGACTTCTGACTAACACTGTAACTCTACCTGCAGGTTATATGACCTGATTAACAATGTATGTAACGACAAAGACAAAGGTGTCTTAAATAACACTGACGTTACACAATTTTGCTTCAAGGACCATCCCAATGTGTCAATCTATACAGTTATATTTTGTCTTTTACTAAAATAAAGTGATAAATAAATACATGAAAACCACCAAAGCAAAGTTTATTCTTTAACTACATTGTCTAACATGAATATATTGTATTTGTTTAAGGGATGCACATTTTACCCTTCAATCACTGGAAAAGCCTCCCAGCTGCAGTTCAATTCAAAACTAAGATACAATGCGCAGCACACTGAAGGACATAAACAAATATATCTTAAAATAAAATGTTTCAGACGACAACCACTCTCTCATGTATTCCAATTGCGTCTTGTTTGCCAAATTAACAGTTCTTGAAAAATCATCCATTCTGATTTGTGAATTTTATAGTCTAATTGAATATGATTTCTATAATTAATTAATTTAATTAGGGGTATGATTTGCACTGTATAATGTGTGTCACCTAGAGACAAAGCCGAGTGATTGTAAAAGTCTGGACTGTGTTAGATAAGGAAAGGTTTCCTCAGTTCCTCAGAGTTACTGGCGTTATGAAAGATTTTCTATTAGCAGCATTTCTGTCTGTAGCCACTGTCCCCTAACTTTCCACAGCAACAACTTCATATTATTCATTATGACAGAAAGTGTGCGTTAAAAACACCTGCTGACTAGTCCCACCATCAGCAAAGCAGCTATTAAACTAGTAACTTTAGCATTCGTATTGTTCCCATAATGCAAGCTTTAAACTGCACACAAAATAAATAGTCACACAATAATCGTACACAACTCTTCAGTACTAATAGGTTACAGTTTTCTGAATATTTGCTTTCTGCAAGTACGGGGGTCCGGGAAAGACCAGGGTGTGTCTACACTGGGCCGAGGCCCCTTCAGCAAGGAAAGGGACAAGTAAGGAGCGAAGCACGGGAAGAGAGAGGAGACCCCCGAAAGCAGGGGAACGCAAGAGAGGAAGAAGAGCTGAGAGAGAGAGAGAGAGAGAGGAGATGATACGGGGAAGGACTCGTGTCTTCCAGAGGAGAAGACCGCGGTCAAAGGAAAGCGACAATAAAGCGATAAAGTCTCGCTCGACCGACCCCGGAGAGGCGGCGGGAGATCAGTCCTCGGGTCTAAAGGGTAACATGATTGAGCCTTGGCAGGAAGGAAGTGAGAGTGGAGACAGACGACAGGGCTGCGTGGCTGTCGGCAGAGTCAATAGACCTGCTGTACAGGAGGTGTGAGGTGAGGGTTGTGCACGTGTACAGAAGTCTGAGGGCTGAGCCAAATCACTGGGCCCGGTGTGTGTATACGACTGCGTATCTGATTTGTTTTCTTTTTATTCGTTTGTGGACAATTTCATCCACTTACTGCCCTGGCCTGAGCAATCGGACTTCCTGCTTTAGCTCAGCCCTCAGTTGGTTCATTGCATTAGGTTCCCATAAAAGTAACAGAAAAACCCTCAAACTAGGAACTTACCACAACACACAATAATAAAAGTGGGAAGGAGGGGTCAGCAACCAGGGAAATCAGAGGAGAAAACAGAAAGTATTTTAATCAGGGCGAGGAACTTCCAAAAACAAATGAACAAAACAAACGCATAAACAAACCAACGCACAAACAAAAAAGCAGCACCTAGAGCAAATCAGTGTCAATAAATGGACAACAAAACAACACAACCACAAACGTGGAACAGAACCAAACCATGCGGTGTCTACGAGAGAGAGAGAACGAGAGAGAGAGAGAGAGAGGCAAGCATACTACAGCACAGAGAGGACAGCATGTGATGTGACCACCCCCCGAATACACAATCCCGAGGGGCGCGGAGAGAGAACACACAGGATCTAGGTCTGTCTGTACCATGCAATAAACCAAAATTAATCATTAGAGAGGTTAATAAGAGAGAGACGACAAACAGACGATCAGTGAACACAATCCAGGGGTCGATTTAGTTTAAATAAAAAAACTAAACTAAACGGGTCGAGCTCACTCCAGTTTAATCAAATTTGTGGATTCGGTTTATGGTACCGCAGGATCGAGCCACTTCCTCTTAATGGCATTTAGACCATATGTGGAAACACCTCTTTTGAAATTGAATGTATTGATGTTAAACATATTTTTTGGTTTGTTTTCTGCCGAGAGGTCACTTAAATCGAACCCTGTGCTTGAGGATGAAATGTATGAGGGACAGAAACGACGTCGGATGCCAGTGCTGGTGAGAGGATCAAACACTGAGTCACGATGGAGTGATTCATTCAGCAAGACGCCTCATTAGTGCCACACGCTGGGGTCCATGCACTGCCTGCCAAACTGTCACGCTAACACTTGTAATGTATCCGTGTGGGTGTTGTGGTCTGCCTGGTGCATCACAACAGTACGATGGGACAGTAGATCAGAGGTTAATGGATCGGATTCACAGCAGAGAGCAACAGATCGCCCACAGCTAGCACGTGTGGGCAAGCAGAACTAGGAAGAGAACCTACCTCCCAGCCCGTGCTCTGTAGAACAAAACAAAACACATGAACACACACGTCACATCATAGGAGATCATCAGTCAGGGGCATCAGTAGGGTTGCTTTAAGACAAGAGACCTTTTCTAGATCTGAACGTGGGCCCGGTTTTGTGAAGACTCTATAAAGGCCGTCACTTCGGTTTCCCCCTGAATTCAACAAGGACGTCATGCACAAACTGCCTACACATCATTCTGACAGGGGGGCACTTTAACTCCCGTACTCAAAATGTAATCGTAAGGTTTAACGGGGCCGTGTACGGTCGCAGTGCCACACGGATCCCGAGAACATGTTTTTTTGGCCATGAACACCTTTGTAAAATAAAATACTATTGATTTAGAATCCCGAGCAACAAAAAAGTATCTAAGTTCTGATGAAAAAGCCGCAGACGGTTCTGGTGAAAAGGAAAGAGGGGCATTTACCTGGTGGACGATTTTGCCAAAGGCTTCCTGTAGTTTACCATGTATGGTGGCGAGTTTCTTGGCGTCCCTGTTGGCCTCGTGGATCGGGATCAGGACTTTGTAGACCTCGTTCACCGCCTCGTACATGCCAGCCTGCACCGACACCGGAGAGAGGGCATCAATCGCAGCTTCAACACCGACTGAATCGGCCGTGTCTTTGGATTAAACCGGCAGCTTAGTCATTACAAAACAAAGCTGTGATCGAACAAATACCAGGTGAATTCTGTGAACAGGTTCGCACCACAATGATTGACATGTTGTTCCTCCTATCAGTGGCAAGGTACATCTCTGCCTATGTAAACTCCCTGTCCGGTTAAAGAGTTCATGACGTGTTTGTTTGCTTTTGTGTTTTGCACTTCTTAAAAAGTGCAAAAACAAAAAAACACAAAAGAAAAGCACAAAAGCACAAAGACAAAAACAAAATGCAAGAAAAAAAAATACACACAAAAAGAAAAACACAAAAGCAAAAGCAAAAACAAAAGAAAAAAAAACAAAGAAAACAAAGAAACAGATAAATGTAAGAAAAAGAAATACACATTAAAAAAAAGAAAAACAAAAGAACAAAAACAAATGCAAAAAGAAATAGAAAAACACAAATGTAAAAATTGTTTTTGCATTTTGCTGTTTTGAGCACGCTGACCCCGTCTGTACTCACCATGGAGAAGGAGGCGGCCCCCTGCTCCAGCAGCCCCACCAGCCCGGCCTCTGTGAAGTACTTCCCCGAGCAGATGCCCTCCTCGTCGGGGGAAACCACATCGTCCGACACCGCCGACTCCTCCAGCACGTTGGACGAGATGTTCTGAAACGATGGAGCCCATCAGCAGCCCAGAACAATCAACCCGCCCATCTCACGATCCCAGTTAACCGCTCGTCACGCGTGTGCCCAGAGCCAAAACGCTCTACATCAGATCCTCAAGCCGTGAACCCCCCCGCCTCGCTCCTGACCTACCTGGAAGGTGACGCAGCCCACCGGCAGGTACTTGCGGTCCTCCAGCATGCTCAGGTACTCGGCCACCAGGGCGGCGGAGTGGACCAGGCACTGCGCGGCCTCTGCGTGGTTGTTCCTCTCCGAGTGCTTCCCGGCCATGTTCTGCAGCCAGGTCAGCCGTAGGTCTGGGGACGTCTGGTAGCCTTTGGCAATTCTGCGCTCACACACACACACACACACACACAAGACACAATTTATATATATTTATAAATTATTTGGTTTTCAGTCAAATATTAAAACAGAATCACAATACAGCTTATATCAATCATATTAATATATATATAATACACATATACACACATATGCCATGGCCATTAAGAGACCGCTTGAGACAGTTTTCAATTAGATAACAATCAGCCCATTAATGATGATATTTCAGCTGTTTAACACGTTTTTCTGAGGATGTGACGAAACCACAAACTATCCTGCGGACTCTCATCTTTCCCCTGTCCTCCATTACTCTCCAAACCCCCGCGGACAGCCGCCTAGAGCGGAGGAGCCGGGCCAGTACCTGTACATGAGGTCGATGAGCATCTCAGGGTCCTCTTGGTGCTCCTTCATCTTCACCGTGTCGGACAGGATCATGTGCAGATTGAAGACCAGATCCTGGACCTGAAAGGAGGCGTGCAGGTGAGAGGTTCAGTGTGTGTGTGTGTAGTTGTTTCCTTAAGGCTCATCATAGTCAACAATTTATGGGCTTTTGTCGAATCAGAGAGTTCCATCTCTGGGTGAGATGATGGGACGAGTCCCTCTAACCACACATCTTCGGGTCACCTCCTCTCACTGGGCCTTCCTGCCGGGGGCTTTCACCCAAAGCCTTCCTATTATGGGCGATCTAAAACTCACGCCCTTTGCCCTGCCATCCCAGCTTTCCTCCTGTTCAGAAAGGCCTGGTTCTGTGACCTCAGAGAGGCAGCCGTGATCCCTTGGAGCCCAGAGTGGTCTTTCCCTCCAAAACACGGGTGAGTCGACGCTTTGGGGGCCAGTGACTCGACCGACTCCCTGTACTGCGTTATATCACATGACATAAAAAGAAAAGTTCACCTGATCAGGAAATGTCGTTTCCCTCAGTTCCAAGTCTTCTTCAGCATATGTGAGGATGGTCTTCAGGGAGCGTCTCAAGAACTCCTCATTGAAGTTCTGAGAGGTCCCCACCAGAGAGGACAGGGACATGGTCACCTGCATCTTCACCCTCGCAAAGTTCTGGAACAAAAACACGGGGCAAGGGGTGTGTTACCCTTCAGTTTGAGCAATAGTTTGCACTGTAATCGAACACCGGTGCCGGGTTCTGGTGACAGGAAGGCAGGTTGGGAGCGTCGTGCCCAAAGGCAGATACTCACGTTGCCAATCTCAAAGTTCTGCCTCATGAGCAGGTAGAGTGAGGCGCTGGCATGGGCCCGGATGGTGCCGATGCTGCTGCTGCAGTTCCTCAGGAGTCTCAGACACAGGTCGGCGCACTGCTCCGTCTCCTCCTCGAACAGCAGCTCGGGGAACTACACACACACACACGACAAACACGGACATGAACATCTGCCACCTTCTCACAAGTCTCAAACTGAATGAACAAAAGACCTAATCGTGGTGGCCACAACTTACCGATGCAATGCCCGGCTTAATTAAGATCTGCAGACGCATTTATGAGAAACAATACTACAATGCCATTACGGGGAGACCCCCCTTGCTACACTCGCTCGGCGGCGGGGGTCCACACCTTGGAGACGAGGGCCCTCTGCGTGGCAAAGCAGTGCTGGAGGTACAGGGCGCTCTGGTTGCAGGCCATGCTGTGGAGCAGTACCTTGAGCACGCCGCCCAACACACTCTCCTTGGACTCAGTCACGGACACCGTCTGAGCGAAGCGGGGGACAGCGGTCAGAGCAACCACAACACAACACTGTGAGGGAATGGACAAAGGCTGCACATGGCCTACCTGCACGATGATCTCTAAGGTGTCCAGGATGATTAAATTAGCCTCGGTAGCGAGATTGCCGTCGATGAGGGCCTCGTGTTCGAGCTCGGCTCTGGTTCTGATCATCAAACAAAAACACACAAACCAATTAACACAAATCGGACATCGTTAAAGGGTATTTTTTCAAATGCGTGGCTGCTTGCGTTTTCCAAAACACACACTGACAGTAATGTCCACTCAGACCCCGTGCTGACCCCTTTATCTGTACAACATCACAAACTACAAACCTAACTAGCGACGCATCCTTGCTTCTCCAACTGCAAGTGGTGTCTTTAAACCTGCACAGAACAGTTCTCACGGCTTCAAAAGGGTCCACGGGATATTTTTGTTAATGAAGTATTAATTAAACGAAACCTCAAAGGACCCAACTCAAAGTTAAGAGATCAAGACAGGGGATTCGGAAGTAGAAATGGGGGAACACAGCGCAGGACTGAAGCCAGGACTCCCATGCACACATTGCGAGAAAAGCAAAGCCTGCTTCTCGACAGACCTTCAAAGCAAATAAAACAGGATGGGATTCGTTTCACTGCCTTTCGAGGTTGAAATATGAATTTAATATTAATAGTTCTGCACTGGGATTGGGTCTCAACGTGTTTGGGAACTTCTCTGATAACTGGTAACGTCCAGGACCTGATAACCAACACCTTTCCCTGGAGCTCATGCAACCCCAATATGATTTTCCCCTTATAGCCCAATATGTCCACCTATCAAGACAGATCTTTGCATTTATTATTCTTTTATAATCAATAAGAACATTTATGATCAGGACAAGCAAATATTAATTTGGCAGGGGTTCGCAACTCGCATCAAACTCACACTTATTATTTATCAGTACGTCAGAGTCACACACAAAATAATATGGACGAAAGCAAGCGCTGTCTTTGGGCGGTTTCAATGCACAGCAGTGAAATAAAAGCCCAGGCTCCACTTTAGGGGGGAGGGGGGCTGCGATTTGGGGAGAAGCAGGGAGAGAGAAGTAGCACACACACACACCAGCATTACAATACCTGACAGCTTTCTGGGTCCTAAACACAGGGCACATGAGGAAACACAATGATAGGAATGGATTAAGATTGCACCGTGATGGACGACACTTTGTCAAGACACTTTTGAAAGCATCTAGTAATGGTTAAGGGTCCAAAACCCGTCATCTTTCGAGTAATTCAGCCCTAATAGCCACCATATTACCATACAAGTGTACTGAGCATTTTAACACTAGAAGCGCCAAGCCGGTCAATTTGACCGATTCGGTTATTAAAATTTGAATTACTCTGTATTCCTAAATAGACTGTGCATTCCCGTTCGTGACTTTTCCTAAATATATGTATTAAACATGCCTACAGCGTTTTACGAGCTCATGCAGGGAAAGTGGAGAAACATGTTCAGTGTGGGCTGTCCCGAGCTGTCAGGTATGCAGGATAATAGTAAAGTAGATAGATAAAATAGATAAAAGCAGTAAATAGTTTATTGAAATACAAAGCTACAGTGAATACAAGCACTGTATGTTGAAAACAAAGTTTACATGGTGTTGAAAATGTTTACTTTAGTGTACAATTATGTTTCGATAAATGCAATAGTTATTTTTGAACTATAAAATATTGCATTTGAGCATTATTCCAATATTTACATTTGTACTTGTTTCATTCTCTTATTGTATGCCGTTTTTGAGCTTTTTGCTTGTTGTAGGATATATAGTTATTCGTGTTTTGACTGCAGTGTGTGCGTTTAGAAAAAAGTGCTTTGTTATTTACAGCAATCATATTAATGTTTTATGATCAGATTTCAATTTAAATACTGCATTTGTGCTATGTAAATGTTGGATTTGATGTTCATGAATAAAACTCCTGAGTTTTATACAATGGTTTGCCTTTGATTGTCATATCGCAGCTGTTAAAGAGCTATCGGTTACAATGACTGGCTTTGGCGCTTGTAGGTAGTTCGAAATGTCAGCGCATCTAGTGTTAAGGACTATTTTAATGACACTTATCTGTGGCAACTCATGATATTCAGACCCACTCTTGTTCAGACAATCAAAATAATGGAATAAATAACAATGACAAAGAAACGAATGACAGTTAAAAATAAATACCATTCAGAATAATTCAGAGATCCCCCCCAAAGTGCACAACTTAATCAGAGCTCGTCTTATTTAGTTGAGACCCCGCTTCAACCCCCGTCTCACCAGAGATATGGGAATGTTTGGAGATGCTGCTCTGCGATTGGCTGGCTGAGAAAACATATTTCGTTTTCTCTTTCATCTAGACTTGACGGGCTCATCTGCTAACCTTGGCATCAGTCCAGAAAGCGCAGTTATCTTATCACCACCCAAGTCATGACAATGCCCTTATTATGAACATTTGCCTAGTGACAGTTTTAGTTAATCATTGCGGACATTATCAGAAGCCCCCCACCTGACTCTCACTAGCGCCTGCATTGACACGAGAAATAACTTCCCAGACGTTCATGGGAAGGGTGAAGGCTGGGCTCTGAGCAAAAACTCCTCTGTGCCTTGACAACGAGATAACTAAAGGTTTAGGGTGTTTTCGCCCATCCGCAATGTTCTTTCCATCTGGATCACCACCTGTATGAATAACTATTAAACGATATATATAATGTCTGAGTAACAAACGCTTGACAAATGTACTTGTTCCACTTAAAAAAAAGACGAGATGTTTTCTGACATGTCAGTCGATTTCTCCTCCCACTGACTCTGTCTGCACCTCATGATTTATTTTGACCATAATCTATCCCTGGAGGGCAACTTTTATATCACACAGAAAGAAAACTGCACAGTTGAATTGTCACAAGGGGCGGGGCAAGATTAAGCCACACCCCTGACGGTACCTAATCCATATTCCCATAAACTAAATGTTTGACCACATTATCTGGTGGCTTCACACAGTCCTACCGGAGGATAATGTCAGCACTGAGGCTCTGTGGAAATGTAGTGGATAAAACCCAGGCCTACTTGTCCATCTTCTCGCTGTTTTGGCGCCAGTGGGTCATGTCCTTCCTCCACCGCAGGTTTTCCTGGCTCCCGAAAGCGCTGCCCGAGGGGCTCCTCTCTGTGAAAGTGGGGGAAATGAATCCCGTTTATCCAAACAGAAAATTTAATAACTTTGGATGAAACCCCACAGTACATTTAGCATGTTATTTGGTCTCACGATTTGCGAAGACACTCTTTGACCACTTGACATCTAGAGGTCTTCAAACACGAGTGCTCGCCGACTCCCACTCACCCAGTTGTCCGCGGCTGCGACGCACCATCTCCTGTCGTGCGCCGATGCTGCCCAGGATCGCCTCCTCCAGCTTGGCCTTCATGTCTTTTGACTTCTTGAATGTCAGACTGTTCATTCTCTCGAAGGCTTTCTTCCCCTGCCGGTGTTGAGAGAGAGAGAGAGAGAGAGAGGGCCACCAGGGGAGTGACGGAAACAGAGACAGGTAAAACTAGTCAAGGTGAGGGTGATTACCAGCCTCGAAAGGGTTCCTGTTATCCCCCATTTTTAGTCTGACAGAATCAAATCTCTTCATGGTAACATTTTATGTTAAAGACGAGACTAATCACCTTGTACTCGAAGCACGAGGCGCACAGGTACAGCATGTCCAGCAGGCGGTTGAGCTGCGAGACGGACAGGTCGGTGAACCACTTCTGCAGCACCATCTCGTCTGCGTTCTTCAGCACCCAGAGCAGGCAGATCAGGAGGCTGCGGCTGGACTCGGCCGAGAAGGTGCCGTGCTGCCGGCCAGCCTGCAAGCAGAGCCGATCCGTCAACATACCGACGGACAGGGTAAAAGACACCGCAATCCCATGCAACTCCACGGCAGCACGGTTTCATTATTTCTCTCAGACAACCCAGCTCCCTTCCTGTGCCGAAGAGCACCAGGATAGCGGGGGGGGCACAGACTGAAACCGTGGGACGGCGGGGCTTGCGTACCGTCGTGTTGAGCAGGAAGCTGCTGGGCCGCGAGAGCTGGGGCACCGACGTCCCCGCGATGGCCATGGCCACCGTCTGGCTGATCATGCTGCCGCCCTCGCCCTCGTGCTCCTCCCCCCCGGCGCAGCTCGGCCGCCCGCGCTGGTTGTGGGACTCTGGGAAGACAGAGAGCCGGGATCGGACACAGGTTAGATCGACACAAGCACGCCCGGCAGGTAGAGCTCTGCGTTTTGCTCCACTAGATCCCGATGCCTTGTGTTTTTAAAATGAAGAAAGGCCTTAACTATTATAATAACACTTATTAATAAAATAAACTGTCAATAAGGACAAACCCACCTCTTGACGGCCTCTTTTTATTTGCACATTTTTGCTATCTTGCTTTTTGTTAACCCTTAAAATACCTACATATTCTTCATTTATGTGCAAAACGAAATAATCCAAGCAGTATTTAGAGTAAATTATAAACATACAAAAATGTGTGTCACGTCGTTACGCTACTCAAACAGGCGAGAGAAGACAGCAGGTCACGGTCAGGATATCAAGGTGACTTTAATCTCCGGAGCCGGCGAGGTTTGCCCCGAGCACACGAGGCCTCTGTCTGGTCACAGACCCGCAACGATCACCTGTGAAGTCGTGCAGCTGCGGCAGGGTCTCCATCACAATGCCGATGAGGGGCAGGTAGAGCATGGCGACCCGTGCCTTCACCTCCGCGTCGGCGTAGCGCGGGTCCGAGTCGTGGCTGGACTGCAGGTTGTGCACCACGTTGATCACCTTCTTGTGCAGCCCGAACAGCCTGGGGGGGGCGGAGACGATGTTTAACGCGCTGAATCTTCTGACGGACGTTATTTTTAAATATTTAGGTATTGGTTTGTGTATTTTTCATTTCGTTGTCGCAAACCAATACCTATATATATATATATATATATATAAAAAAAACATCCATCAGAAGATTCTGAGCCCTACAGTTCTTTTCAAATGCTTATTCTGAACTTATTTTACTTCCAGCCACTGAACTTATTTCAGTTCCTTTCCCGCCCTCTTCCCCGGCAACTTTAACGCTCAGAGCACTGACCCGTCCGCTTCTGGATCGAGAATCAGCGAAAGCTCCGTCAGCACCAGCCCGGCGAGGTAGTGCTGCTCCCGGAAAGGGACCGAGAGATCAAACATGTTGGCGATCTTCTGGTCCTGCACGTGGGTGGAGAAGCCCGAACCCTGTGCGGGGTCAAAGGTCATAGGTCGGCCAGGAATCTTATTTAAGAACTGGTGTACAAATATACATTATTCACAGTTTGCTGCTTGTGTCACTTGTGAAAAAGCAGGTTTTAAGAGTCTAATGTCATATCGGAAGGCGTCAGAGAAATTGGGCCGCTAGTATCAGCTCGATTCAGTCCAGCGAGAACCTTCCGGATCATCTGTGAGCGTTTCAGGCCCAGTTCTCTAACTAGATGCATTGTGGGACAGATGTTCGTTAAGAAGGTTACTTGGAAGACTGCGTAGTATGGGGCTGTGCTGCATTTCCATCAGATTCGACACACACCTGCACATAAAACACAAGCGTTTTTTCCGGCACTGTGGGGAGAGCGCGCACCTGTGACGTGGCGGAAGACACAGAGGGGGACGGCGAGGCCGGGGGGGTGAGCAGGCTGCAGGGCAGGTTGAGAGTGACGTAGTGCTCGTGGCTGCAGACGATGCGCAGGAAGTCCAGCCGGAGGGAGACCAACACGGTGGGGCTCTGCAGCGTGTAGAGCTTCGTGGACACCTGTGGAGAAGAACAAGTCAACGCAGACGGCATGAGCTGAGGTGCTGATGCGTGCCGCAGAAGTCAGCTTCGCGGTTTCTGTTGCGTTCATGGAGAGCGGGAAGAGACGCTATTACCTGTTTCCAGTAGGTCTTGATCAGGCTGAAGACAAAGCCCCGGTCCATGACGGAGAGGAGGTCGTTGAGAAAGAAGGCGAGACTCGTGTTCAATCTCTCCACCAGCTCCAGATCCTGCGGGGGGGGGAAGAAAAGGGGATGAACGATCCCCTAGTGAACAGCTGGAGATGGGAGGCGTTCGCTTGTACGGGAACCGAAACATCTCCGCTCGTGTCTCCGCGCTCCCTCACCTTCTGAAACCTGGAGACGATGTCCCCTGCGATGGTGCTGACCAGAGCCGTGATGTCGTCCATGAACCGCTCCGGGAAGCGGTTCTTCCTCGGCGACTCCAGTCTGTCCGTGAAGTACAAGTGATGGATGATACTCTTCACCTGCGGAGGTGGGGAGAGCGGTCAAGGGGAGGGTGGGGTTTTCCGAGAGCGGCCGCGGTTGGGGGTCTCGACCGGTTCGTGGCCCTTACCATGAGCTCGAAAAAGAACCAGGCCTGCTGTAGGGCCCCCTCCCTGACGCTGCCGCTGCTGACCACCCACTGCAAAGCCAGCTCCTCGTGGAACAGCTGGTACACAGCACGAGGACAAAAGACGAGGTACACATGAGATACCCTACAACACAGGCGTGGGGCTGCCAGACAACACTACACCTGGAACAGTAAATACTATTACAAAGAAAAGAAAAACTCTGCGGAGGAAGTGTTTATATTTTTAAGCATCTTTCAGTGACCACGACACATCTAAAAATATGTAAATTCTGCAGAGGAGTATGGTGTAATGTGAAGATAAACAAATCCCTTGTGGAGGAAACCGCTTCCCCACCATTTATAGAAAAATACCCATACAGGGTCGTGGGCAAAGGCATGAATATTTTGGACACATTTCAGTTTTTTTTTCACATAAATAACTAACTTAAGCCCATCGTCCATGTATGAATTCAGTACACATCTGTCTGGTGGGCTTGTTCAAGTATTGCGAAAGATCTAAACACTGTAACACAGATGCCTTAATTGGTTTACATGTCTTTACTCTGAAATGAGCAAAAAAAATGAAAAAAACAATTAACTGGAGAAATTACAGTAAAAACAAACGATCACACACACACACAAGCAGGTGTAGGCTTCTGCGCTATGCCTTTGTTTGTGCATCATTCTACCTTTTTGGTTGGTAATCGTCCTGTTAATGTTTGCAAGAAACTCGCGGTCTCGGTGTGCGATGACATGCGATTGCCACTGCGCTCCATGGCCTATGGGGGTGGAGATGAATGAAGGGTGACAACAGATTAGTGAGAAAACAGGAGCGTGTGACACATCTTCAGAAGAGACACACACAGGGCCCTAGCATCACCAGGTGCTGAACGTGACTTGCATTTCACACTAGCATCCTCACACTTCAATGCAGCGTAGCCTGGGTGGACTTTCTCTTGGGACTTTCTCAGGGAGACTAACCACCCACACACACACACGTGCTTAAGTTTAAGTTTCATTCCTTTCCTGCAAATCAGCATTCCCCAAAGCATGCCTTCCCTCCCTCACATCCCTCCCTAAAGGTGCAGATTCCCGCTGACCTCACATCGAGACAACAGTGATGTATTACAAGACTTATTTTGACTAGTCTTTCGAACATTAAACACAGAACAAGCAACAGAGAGACCAATCAGAGCAGCTTATCACTGCGTTCGGCACAAACCATCCAGCTTTGGAACAACAACCACAGAAACATCTAGGCATGGACAGCTTTGAAGGCCGAGGCCCCCAGACTGGTCAACAAACACCCAACTGTTGCAAAAAACTTGACACTTGGAACAAACGGAACTACGTGGGAACTACAGGACAACCTACAGTCACAACAAGATTACAGATAGTTACACTTAGCCGGGCCCCACTACACCCGGTGCCTCAAGAACACTGCCAGAGAGATGGCCGGCCCTATCGAGGAGCGGATGAACGTGTGCCGGGAAACACCCTCTCATTCGCGATCATGCCAGGGAGTGAAGAGGCATGCAGAGTCTCTCATGCCAAACGCACATTCATCAACAGTGTTAGTAAAGGAAGCCATGCATGGGCATTAATGAGGTGACACTGAGGTCAAATCAAGAAAGACATCGATATTCATATCTTCTAATAAGACCTATTAACCTCTGAACCGCCTACACGGGATTTGTAAAGAAACGTGGCGATTACTGCAAAGATAAAGGCTGGGCAGGGTCCCTCGCAGCTGTCAGCATGGGTCTCATGAGTGGCCATGGAGTGGTTATGGGACAGGCCCTACAAGCACCCTGAGAGCTGCCTCCTTCAGCCATGCAAGAGCACCAGGGGCGGATCTCTACACCCCCTGCCCCCGGGTCTCCTGTTCCACGATGGAACCTCAAAATGGCGCCATTTTACTCTTCCATTTTGTGTATTGTGATTGAGTGACATCATCATTTGCAGATTTAAAAGAGCTCAATCCTCTAAAGGGAGACAGAGAGGTTGTGTACAAACCATCGCCATCTGGAGCTCTCTGACGATGACATCGTGATCGTACACGGGGATAATCAATCGATCAATGAAGGCAGATGCCAATCCAAACACGTAGGCGGTTAAGGGGTCAAACTGAGATCGGCCTTGATGGGAAGGCCGGGGACATGAGGGCAAGTTATTGGGAGACACCACCTGCATGGAGTCAGTGCTGGAGCTGGGGTTGGCCCCCCAGGGACCAACCTTACAGCCCGCTGTGTTAACCCAGGAGTTGGAGCGGTCTAAGCCCTGAGAGCAGGGGGCAGGGGGAGGGCGGCCGAGGGGAGGAACGGCAGCAGGTTACAGGTCAGGAATGTGGCAGGAAAGTAAGCAGAGAGATACGTCAAACACACAGCAACAGGATGACTTTTCAAGATCGTTTTGCTCATCCTGGGGAGCAACGTCAGCTCCGCTTTTTTTAGTTCTTTTTCCTTGACAAGGAAAAGAATAGAAAAAAAAAAAAAGGTCAAGATTTCCGGAGGTCAAATGGCGGAGCAGAGAAATTGATAGTCAGATACTTTCAACTGCAGTTTGTCAGGTTTTTTAATTTGATCACTTTTTTGTTCCAGAAAAAGTAGTGCCAATTTATACACTGGAAAACAAAAGGAAAAAGGGAAAAAACGTACGTTGTATAAGAAGGAAAATAACAGCTCTGTCGGCCATTTATTGTGTTAGCAAGAAACCATTTCAAGTCATAATCATTAATATGTAAATCAGTACCCATCACAGTCCCACTTTATTAAAAGGTAAGTGGTGTTTAGAAATCAAAGGATTGTGGTTGTTAGTGATAATTTTAGCATATTTTACATGCTCAAAGGAAGAATTAAAAACACAAACAGCTGGGCGATACTCTTCCTTGGAGGCGTGCTTTCTTCAGAAGTCCACAGTATTGCGGTGGGTTGTTTAATTTGGCATCAAACAGACTATAGGTTATAGAGTTTTGGCTGATCATGTGAAAACCATTCCCTCGGCATGTTTATTGCAGTTTAAACCAGACTGTGCACTGACAAATGCTGAGCAGTACTCTGTGTACACAACGTAATAACTCTCATCAAAAGTCTGCAAAGAATATTTCACCCACGAATAGAAAACAGGCTTTTCTTAACAGCTCTGTATATAAATATATGTACATTCCCCAGAAAATGTATTTTTAAAGGCACAGACACCTCTTTTTACAGATTAACACATGCATGCACACTTTACTCATACTCATATGTGTGTGTGTATTTCAATTTAAATCACAACACAATTAAACTGAGGCGCCGGGCGGTTCTGAGAGTCTCACCTTACTGCCGATGATTGACCTTACTTCATCGTCGGGTGATGTGGGCGTCCCAGAGATGTCTGGGTTGCTGTTGCTGAGGCTCCGGGACCGATTGAGGTTCAGGCTGGCCGGTCTGACCGCAGATCGCGCCATGGTGGCATAGTGCACTGAGCCCCCCAGCCCCCCCGGGCCTGCCACACACACAAACACACAAGGAGAGGAACGGGACCCACGTTAACATCTGAGAGATGCTGCTGCTGGGGTCTCAGCACAAATGCCGCTGAAAAGCAAGTTAGCAGAATGAACCTTTTCAATGGCTGATGGTTGTGGGAATTGTTTACTTTGACCGCACTGTTTTTGTTGTGCTTATTATTTTTTCTTTATATTGGAAGCATACTTCCCAAAAAAATTCTTACGAATTCTTAAGGACTCCACTAGACCTCTGAAGGTGTGCTGTGGTATCTGGCACCAAGACGTTAGCAGCAGATCCTTTAAGTCCTGTAAGTTGCGAGGTGGGGCCTCCATGGATCGGACTTGTTTGTCCAGCACATCCCACAGATGCTCGATTGGATTGAGATCTGGGGAATTTGGAGGCCAAGTCAACACCTTGAACTTGTGATTCATCAGACCAGGCCACCTTCTTCCATTGCTCCGTGGTCCAGTTCTGATGCTCACGTGCCCATTGTAGGCGCTTTCGGCAGTGGACAGGGGTCAGCATGGGCACCCTGACTGGTCTGCGGCTACGCAGGCCCATACGCAACAAACTGCGATGCACTGTGTGTTCTGACACCTTTCTATCAGAACCAGCACTCACTTTTTCAGCAATTTGAGCTACAGTAGCTCGTCTGTTGGATCGGACCACACGGGCCAGCCTTCGCTCCCCACGCGCATCAATGAGCCTTGGCTGCCCATGACCCTGTCGCCGGTTCAGCGCTTTTCCTTCCTTGGAGCACTTTTGATAGGTACTGACCACTGCAGACCGGGAACACCCCACAAGAGCTGCAGTTTTGGAGGTACTCTGACCCAGGCGTCTAGCCATCACAATTTGGCCCTTGTCAAAGTCGCTCAGATCCTTATGCTTCCCATTTTTCCTGCTTCTAACACATCGACTTTGAGGAAAAATGTTCACTTGCTGCTTAATATATCCCACCCACTGACAGGTGCCATGATAACGAGATTATCGTGTTATTTACTTCACCTGTCAGGGGTTATAATGTTGCTGATGGGTGTACATCTCGAAATCACATAATCGAGTATCTCAGGATCTCAAAAACATGACCCTGTGATCATAATATAGCTGAAGTCAGTATTTTTATTTCTCAAATTCCCTAAACAAATAACTTTGTGATCAAGAGGTTGTGGTTTTGAAATCCAGAGACCCTGAGATGAGGTATCTTGTTGGCTTAAGATATCACACGTTTTTATATCCTCGGATGACCTGAACCAACCAAGCCTGGTTATACAGTGATTCAAAACTTAAGCCACACGTGTCTTTCAAACAAATAAATCTGTTGTCCTAAACCATGCATCAAAATGCATCTCCTCCCAACAACCCCCCCCATGCCTCCCTTTGTGGTCTCACAATCTTGACGATTCTATTTTCAGGGCTTGGATCGCCCGGGTTTGTCATTAACCACGCCAAGTTTCAAGTCAATCAGTAAGCTGGAGTTGACTTTCATCAGTGCCATTTGTAGGTCATTGGCCAGGGTGAATTCCTGCATCCACTCAGTCAATGACATGAGACACTGGCGTCGTCTGTGCCCCCCCACCGCTGTTCTCTGGGACAGATGTGTCCCTGATGTAATACAAATCAAGAGGCGGTGGATTATAAAGTGGCAGAAATGACCAAGCATTAAAATAAACTGCCTTTTTCTCGGTCTGCCACGGTGCTTGCTCGAAGAATACTATTTCACAAATACGCCAAAAAAAAAAAGGATTGGATAAAAAAAAGTCAAGAATGAAAGCACACACCACCTGGAGACGGGGAGTTGGGGTCAGTGTTGGGCAGCCGAAACACGTAGTAAATGTAGGAGGACAGGAGGCTGTTTCGGCCGTGCTGGTCCTGGCTGCTGTCCAGGTACTTGTGGAGCCGGTTGACGATGGACGCCATTACTTCGAAGGAGGCCTGTCCGAGGTTGACTGGCGTGAGAGAAAGGTCACAAGAGCCCAGCGTGAAAAAGAGGAACAAAATAAAATAAAAATGAGTGAATAGACAGATAAATAAACTCTGAAGTACGGCATACGTAAATACGCAAAAATACGCGCGTTACATCGTAAGTCTTCCGGTAACAGCATGATAATACTATCCAATATTGACTAATGAGCCACTTCCATCCTGTTATGATTGGACACAATTATATGAGCAAAGGAACAAAACAGGAAGCAAAGATTGTGAAAGCAGCTGGAGAAAATATGTTGAAATATATTATCTGAAATCACGCGTGAATATATCAATATATTTCAACAGACACTGACCTAGATTGTATTTTATCTACACTATATGTCAATTTGTGCCTGAAATACATAGAAACACATACAAAATATACTTACAATACATTTACCAAATATAGTTTCAGGATATGCGTCAAATATATATATTTATAGTCCATAGAAGCCAAATCACTTTGATAAACAACAGTAAAAGCCAGCAATGCCCGCTGCGCAGAGCCGTGTTTACCGATCTGTCCCGCTATCACCGGGGGCCGCACCACGAGGACCACCAGCTTGTCCAGCAGCAGGTGCAGGAAGCGCACGATGGGCTCCAGCTGGGATGAGTTCAAGGCGGCGATGCTGGACTTGAGCTCTGCCTCCAGGTTATTCTCCATGATGCGCATGTCTCCGATGCGCACGGGGAACATGTGCTCGTCCAGCGCGTGGACAAGCGCAAAGAACTTGTCCAGGTACTGATCCTAACAAGGGCCAGGGGGGGAGATGGATAATA
Source organism: Amia ocellicauda (assembly GCF_036373705.1). NCBI lineage: Eukaryota > Metazoa > Chordata > Actinopteri > Amiiformes > Amiidae > Amia > Amia ocellicauda. The sequence continues at coordinate 23,958,839 of NC_089868.1, read as the reverse complement.
AACATTGAATTCATAAAAGGCATCGACCACATCAAACCAGAGGAGCTTTTCCAGATCAGCTGGGACACACGCACCCGGGGACACAAATGGAAATTGGGCTTCAAGGCATTCAAGACAGAAAACAGGAGACACTTCTTCACACAGAGAGGCGTCACAATCTGAACAAACTCCCCAGCGATGTGGCTGAAGAGACAATTTGGGAACATTCAAAAACAGACTGGATAGGATCCTTGATCACCAAACGAGCATGATGGGGCGAATGGCCTGCTCTCGATTGGACGCTGTCTCATATTCTTCTTATGTTCTTACAAAATTACTTGTCGTATTGCAGTGCTAGTGCTCAGTTTCCCACCAGGATTTAGCGGCAAAGAGGAATCTGATTTCTAATCAACCAATCAGTGCTCAGCTATCTGCATACTGTTATGAATCTCTTCACTGAAGCTCCTCAGTGCCTGAATGAAACCGTCTTTAAAGATAATTTACTGTATGCCGCTACACTGGGAATAACCACAAATAATCCTGACACATCTGGTCCTAAAGTCAGTTTCACTTAGAAGGAAGAAAGAAAGAAAGAAAGAAAAAGATAGTAATAAAAAAGTTAAAGAAACTAAAAGAAAAAGAGAAAAAGTAAGGAAAGAAAGAGAAAGAAAGGAAAGGAGAGAACAAGTCAAAAGTGCCGAGGGTGTATTTGTGAAGCGGTCTCCGCTCCCTGCGTTGAGTCAGGAGAGTCACAGGGTTCAGCGGGTTTTGTGTGAGAAGATCTCCACCACAGTCGTTTGCTCAGTAAACTGCGTCTATTCCTGCGCTGCGTTACTCGACACACAAACGGTGCGTTCGGCTCAGACCACTGGAAACGAGCGCAGATGCCACAACAAAACATCCGGCCCACAACACATGTCCCTGCCTCAAGGTGCAAACACTGACATGCAAGCAAGAAGCGAACGGCCGGGCGTTTACCTGCGTGTGGAGAGTAGAGACGGACACAACCTCCACATTGAAAACCCCTCGGTGGTTGTCGACCCATTTCATTCCAGGCAGCGGCACCTGATGAGTTGGACGAGGAAAGACAACGGTATAGACATGGACAGGGTCTGATCATTTAATGAAGATGGGACCATCGTCAGGGACCCTGTCGTTTGACCACAGACGATTTTCTAAAACTGGTGAGATTCTCCAGGCGTTGTTTTATTGTTGTTATCATAATTATGCTGTCACATAACAAGCCAAATATAAAAACGGAGGCGACTACCAGCAGAGTCACACAAAAACATACACAGATGTAGAAGCCATTTTTAGTGTGTCTGACCAGATTACGCACCCATTCGTGGTCCAGGAGGAGAACTGACACTTACGTCGGGGGAGAGGACGGAGTAGGACTGGGGCGGCTTCTCCAGCGAGACGGGCAGACAGAAATGTCCCGTTCGGAGCCGGCCGTTCTGGAGCATTGGGATCCACTGAGGACACAAAGGAGCCCGTTAGCGTCACCCGTGAGCACCCTACTCTGTGACATCATCCCGTGATGAGAGGTTTATCGTCTAGCACGTTCAATAACTGCTACACACGAACCAAGCACAGCTGAAGAAAAAACTATCACATTTTTACGTTTAATTTTTACTTTTAACGTTTTTTGTTTTACGCGCAACCAGAGAGGGGCGTCACCGTGTATCCGACGGGCGTCTCCAGGGGTGTGTTCTGCTTCTGCTGGCAGCTGACGTGGTGGAAGGTGAAGAGGATGTGATGGTGATCGGTCAGCGAGGCGGGGAGCTTGATCTTCACCTCGTCGTGGAAATCCGGAGACCTGAAGCGAACAGAAGTGCATGACTGGACTTCCGTGCATTTCTTTTTTTGTTCCCTGAGGAAAGCCTTAGGGAGCCTGAGGCGAGACACAATCATCGATGGCGCCTTCGAGACAATATGGCGCTGAGGGTCACGGCATAGTGGCGAAAAAGACCTCTGCCGTGTTTTAAAGCCGCAAAGAATGTAAGGGGTTCACATGTGACACAATCGTATAATGTAATATTGCCCAAAAAGTATTCTAGTTCAGCACATTAACACACAATCATTTCTGCTTATACAATAAGCATTCATATATAGATGATTTAAGTTTGATATTTGCATCAAACTCCTATAAAAATGTTGACCATTCCTTCACGATTCTGTTGTCTGGCATAAACTGGCCACACTATTATTTTGTAATAAAATCTACGCAAGAGACTGAAAGTGATGATGGACTGAGAATGCAATAGAAAGAGTCCCTGAAAAAAAAAATGTAGATAGTAGGTAGGGGTGTAAAATTGAATGCTTTGAAAGTCTTGTCACGAGACCGTTGGCTCTTCTAAAGGGAAAACTTTGGCTCTGCTGTGGTCTTTGCACGCCAGAAAAGATAAGAAACCCCCAAATAGGTAGGGAAAGAGACCCAAACCTTGAAGGTACAGATTGCACAAAAGATTCGATTCGGCTGATTTGTCTAGACAGTTCAAGGGTTGCCAATTTCACAGGCTCTTTGTTGAAATTACAGCAAGGACTGTCCTTCGATATCTCCTGTCCATCCGGCATGTAGCACGCCGGTCACGATCCTCTCCTGTTCGAGTGCAGCTGTTTATTTTTGCTCTCCCCGTGTTAAACACATGTGGACACACACACAGAGCAGACAGGTACCGCACCGTGAAGTTAAAAGAGGTCCGCTCACCTGTTATGATACACGACTGCAGTGTAAGCTTCTTTGGCATATTCAGAACAGCTGGATTTACCAAAAATCACCTGGGTGGATAAGAAGAGGGAACAGAGAGTTAGGAGATGAATTTCAATACTCCTGTTCCTCAACTTCAGGAGAGCAGAGTGATTTGGTTTGGCAATCCTTACTTTTGGATTAAAGCCAGACACTTGTCAACACTGAACATGATGCCAAGGCCATCTCTGGCACATTTTAATGAGCATAAACACACACACACATCTCAGTGCTTGAGCCATGAGTCGCGTGAATGGTGTTTTTAAGTTGTTGTCTTTTTAAAATAGACAGAAACAGAAACAGCGGTCTGACAGAACGAGGGACACCGAACCGTCCCGCTCCTCACCGGCATGGCGTTGCTGGGATCTTCTCCGTTCATGAACTGCACCTTCACGGTGATGTTTCTCGCGGAGCCCTGCCGGTTGGCAAAGTTCAGACTTTGGGGATACACGTACAGCAGGTTTCTGAAAAGGAATAACACACACGCTGGGGTTTAGCCCCTTCCCTCCGTTTGACGCGGCTGTAGACGAAAGTGTCCACACGTGTGTTTAAATGTCGATTAGCGATTTGATTACATAGTAATTAATAATATGTATCCAACCACTTATCGGTTATATGTGTTCAGAGTTAGTAAAACACTCCTCGTCTTAACAAAATGCAACGTTTTACAAGCTGAATCAGTTTTCAACAAGCTGAATAGATAAAGTGCAGCCTAACGAACCATATATATTCAACTACTCAACTAATTACAATATTTTCAACATATTTAGAACTGTAGATTAGTTCTTACAGGTATTGGGCACATCTTTTTTTCTCCAAAACAACCAAGAAAGCAAACTATTCTAAGTTTATTTTACCCCCCCAAACCATCTGCAGTACAGTACACAATCTTCAGTATAAAACATTGACTCTTTCCCTTCATGCACAAGGCCAACCAGCGATGGGTCACCAGGTTGATGCCAAAAGGGCCAGGATTGGTGGATACAGGAAGGGGCGTTGGGGGCTCGTCCAGTCATTGGCCGTCGCCGTCCCTCAGCCGGACTATTGACCTACATTCTAAGACTGTGTGCAGAAATGTGGAGCAGCCGTTACATAAGAAGCGCTGTGAAGGAGCGGCCAGTCATGAATAACCTCCCTGTGCAAGACTAGACAGCTGATAGCGGGCAGAGAGATTGGGAGTGGGGGGTTGTGCCCGTTGTGAAGACTGGACAACGCACTTCCTGACTGACAATAAACGACGGCATAAAAATACACCCGAAACACAAATACCATCATCCAAGAAAACACATTTGTTTAATAACAGCCACACACACAGATAATTCAATCATAATAATCCCACCCACCCACATTCTCAGCATCTAGACAAAAAGGCTCAGACAGGCTTATATATACTTTGCCCAGATCAGTGCACCCTATGAAGAACTGATTTTATTTTCTATCACTTAAAGACTGTGGATGTGAATGCACTGCTGGGAAGCCCATAGCTATTCCTGGAGGGACCTTCTCACCTCCTCCGGAGACGCAATGTGAATTCACCAGTCCGTTCTCCACTAAAGAGGAGAGGTTCTTTGTATAAAAATAAGTAAAATCATGCCCTTTTACTTGGTTTTTAAGCAATAGCTGCGTGTTTCTGAAGTAAAACCAGGAGAACAGTATTGGGTGTCCACGGTTTAGTGCGATGTAACAATGGAACAATGACTTACTACTGGGAAGCACAGGGAGTTGTCCAAAATGTGGAATTACACATATATTGTGATGCAGATGGTTGTGTAACCCAACACTTTATCACCGTAGACTGTGAGCAAGTGTCTTTAGAAATGAAAACCACTTATCTCAATGTTTTATGCTGTTTCTACTGAGCAGCAGAAAGATTCACACGTTGGCTGCTGAGTAAATGCATGATACTATATAAAAAGCAGTTCCTCCAGTCCTGATAGCAGCTGCAATTGGTACAGATGTGTCATCAGATGTCATGACACTCATCTGATTGGCGCTGGCCACATTACCCTCAGTTAATGAATACCTTTTTAAGCAACCCGACAGAGGGTGCTACTTACAAAACTCTCTGCAAGCCCCCCAACCTGCAGTCACTACCCCCCCCCCCCCCCCAAACTGAGGCAAAAGCTCTGAATAAACACTCGTACCAGGACAGTGTTTGCTGTGTCTATAGACAGTTGACTGGCTTTTAGGTAAATCTACCCCTGAAGGATTACAATTTAACAGTGTGTGCCATATCAGGTGATCATGCACAGTAGGCATGACTTTCTCTTCACCGTGGGACGGCGATGCTCATGGAGACAGTAAACCTATCTGATACATATGAAGACATGTACTGTACCCCCTTCACTCTGACACACACACTGATACAACACAAAGGGGCGAGGGGGGCTGGGCAGAGCCATGGTTGAGGTGCTCTGTGGTTCATCGGGGGAGGGAGGTTTGTGTCACCGCGACAGCAGGGTAGGGGCCCGGTGTCGGGGCAGGACGACCTGCTGGAGTCGGTTAGACTTAGACCGCTGTCGTCAGGAGTTTCTCTGTTTTGAAAAGCAGGCCAAGTTGAGAACAAACCACAACAGATTGGCCGAGAGATGCATTGTCACAGACACCAATTAAATGAACAGCATCTTTAAAACAATACCACACACCACCAGCAGTTAGAGATAAGAACATAAGAAGAACGTAAGGAAGTGTCCAATCGAGAGGAGGCCATTCACCCCATCATGCTCGTTTGGTGTCCATTAATAACTAAGTGATCAAGGATCCTATCCAGTCTGTTTTTGAATGTTCCCAAATTGTCTCTTCAGCCACATCGCTGGGGAGTTTGTTCAGATTGTGACGCCTCTCTGTGTGAAGAAGTGTCTCCTGTTTTCTGTCTTGAATGCCTTGAAGCCCAATTTCCATTTGTGTCCCCGGGTGCGTGTGTCCCTGCTGATCTGGAAAAGCTCCTCTGGTTTGATGTGGTCGATGCCTTTCATGATTTTGAAGACTTGGATCAAGTCCCCACGTAGTCTCCTCTGTTCCAGGGTGAAAAGGTTCAGTTCCTCAGTCTCTCAGTAGGACATTCCCTTCAGACCTGGAATAAGTCTGGTTGCTCTCCTCTGAACTGCCTCTAGAGCAGCGATATCTTTATTGAAGTGTGGAGCCCAGAACTGTCCACAGTATCCAGATGAGCTCTAACTAGTGCATCGTACAGTCTGAACATCACTGCCCTTGTTCTCAATTCTACACTTTTGACAATATACCCTAACATGGTGTTTGCCTTTTTTATTGCTTCCCCACATTGTTTGGATGGAGAAAGTGAGGAGTCCACGTAGAGGCCTAGTTCACCATAAGCTACAACTGTAACCAAAAGGATCTCACTGTGATCTGCACAGGTTCTATACAAACCTACTTTCCATGGTTACAACACATCCTTCACTGCCAGTCATGGCAAATGTGCCTCAGATACGCCATAAATACTGAAATGAGGAGTCTGTAGTGTGGCTTGATACCAAACTGTGGTAAAGGACACCAGATAAGGCTCAATGGCAGCTGTGTTGGTCTGAAAAACATGATGCATTCTGGATGTGACCCCTGCCAAGAATACCCTGCCAAAGAGGTCAGTGTTTACCTTTCAGTTGCGAATTGGCACAACAAAAAACAGAAAGAAAAAATAAAGTGCTGCAATTCAGTCCAACAAAAGCCTCGGCCAAAGAGGCAGAAAGTCATGCTGTTAGATGAACTTTGTCGGTGAGCATCTATGAGCTGATAAGGCAGGTTTAGTAAATTTCAACGCAGTAAAGTAATGTAATAAAATGCAGATTGTCTATTGGGCTCGTGCATCCAGGAAAACATTGCGTTGAGTTAATCGACAGATAATCTAAAATAAGCTAAAATAAGAACGGTATTGATCTCCATTTTCCATTACGGAGCAAACTTCAGACCACTCAGTGGGACACCATTCCTCCGAAAGGGATGTTGAATCAAAGGAAAAACCTTAAATTGCATACTGTCATATTAATTCCCTGCCTTCCCACACAATGCGATCACTCAGCCAGTCGCTTGAACAAATAATTCATAACCATTTTAGTGCAATCAGCTCTTGGAGAGGAGATGTGGGGGTTGTAGGATTTGTTTGTTCAACTCAATCCTCCCCAGGGGCTACATTAGTTCAAGTATAACGGGATTAATGATTGACTTGTGCTCCGGAGGAGTATATATAGGAGGCACCGCGCACGGCTCATATACCTTTCTGCCGAGAGGCCGACGCACATCTGTTTTGTGGTCTTCCAGCATCACAGAAAGGTTCTCGCCAAGATGAGAGCTGGTTATCTCTTCCTACTTCTGGCACTGCCGTGCGTGTTCTCCAGCAAGGATGGCAAAGCGGAGGAGCTGACCTTCACCGAGGCCCCCCCGGAGACACGGTCGCGCTTCGCCATGCTGGACGACGTTAGGATCTTGGCCAACGGGCTCCTGCAGCTGGGCCACGGGCTGAAAGACTTCGTGCACAAGACCAAGGGGCAGATCAACGATATCTTCCAGAAGCTCAACATCTTCGACCGCTCCTTCTACCAGCTGGAGGTGGTGACCAGCGAGATCAGGGAGGAGGAGGAGCAGCTGAAGAGGACCACCACCGCGCTGCAGGCCAACAACGAGGAGATCAAGAACATGTCCTTGGAGATCAGCTCCAAAATCAATGGCATCCTGGAGGACCGGACCCTCCTGCAGTCCAAGGTGGGGGGCTTGGAGGAGAAGCTGAGTGGGCTGTCCAAGAGCCTGCCCGAAGCAGGGGACCTGAAGGAGCTCTCATCACTCAAGGTCAGCTATATCCATCACGGTAGTTTACTTTGATGTTGCCTGATGCCAATATCAAATAAAAAGTGTTTTACATTTATTTTTATTATGTGACTGCAGGAATGCAAGAAAACCAAACCAAAATACTCCAACATGATCTCATAAAGTGCAATAATTTTATATTAATTGACTTAAACTGCATTCTTTGACACTTCAATGGTTTTGTGATGAGACTACATTTATCTAAGATGTACTAAAACTGCACAGCTATTTTAAAGAGCCTAAAAAATAATTTAAAACCTTCCCTCAGTTTAAAAATAAAGAGTTAAGCAATGTACAACTATTTTGTGTTGGCAACACAGACATAAAAAACACCCATATCTAAATACAAGAAGGAATTAATTAAATGTAGCAACTTCACAGATGTGTGTAACAATATTTTTCTCCAAAAGCTTTCTTTCTGCAGACACTGAACAGTTTAATTGACGATTCTCTCGCTTGATGTTACAGAGTGTAATTGACACGCAAGAAAGCAGCATTGCGGAGCTCCTGAGAGCGGTCCGGGAGCAACACGACCAGCTGGATCACCAGAAGAACAAAATAAAAGAACTGGAAGAGAAGGTACAAACGAACACCTACAGAGAAGAAACCCTCGTAGAGAGCTGAGCAGATTGTGTCAAACGATATATATTTTACACAAACCTCTCACTCACGATGCTGTTTACTGCATTTCTACTTATATCTCATATACTCATATACTAATTATATCTCTATGAATTCCTTTCGATGATCATCTTTAATGCAGAATGTGTTTTTTACATGCTGGTGCATAACTGTCTCTGTCCTGCATTTCAGCTCAACTATGACACGTTTCAGGAATCGGCCGACAAAGCACCTCCTTTGCAACTCGTCAAACCCCAACCTATAGAGTATCTGCCGAGAGATTCAAATAAAACCCTGGACACCGATGGTGAGTGACGGTGTTTGAAATGTGCACAGAAAACACTGCACAATAAAACCACCGGAAGCCAATGATGTAAGTTACTGAAGAATTTGTCTTTAATGTCTCCCAGGTCTTCCTATGGACTGCAACGATCTTTACAACAGAGGAGAGAAAGCCAGTGGCGTTTACCCCATCAAGCCCAACCAATCAGAACCCTTTAATGTGTACTGTGAGATGACTCCAGGTATGAAACTTTCACTCATTTAACAGATGAGAACAGTTAATTATATAAATTAAAGGCACCACTACATGAGTTTGTAGCACAGAAAATTAAGATGTTTTGTATCACAGTAACGTGAGGAATGTTACTTTAATGTACACAACTGTGTCAGCCGTGTGGAGTTTATCATCAGTTAAGCCACCATTTTAATCAAATATCAACTCTGACTACAGAGGGAGGGTCCGCCGTCATCCAGCGCCGCATGGACGGATCAGTGGATTTTGACCAGACGTGGGAAAAATACGAAAATGGATTTGGAGACCTTGAAAGTAAGTTCATAATCATCATCAGTTACTTTTTTCTGTTACTTAAAAAATGTCTGAAATGGAATGATCTGTGTACGTCACCAACAGAAATCTGCAAGCTGAGCGTGTCCTCCTGATTTGGACTGTGAATTAGAAGCAAGACTTTGTATTTGCTTGTTTTTTTGCTTAATAACCTCAGAAACATAGGGGCACCAAAGCATTAAAAACCCTGTAACCCATGAATAACCAAAAGAACAATCTAAGTACTTCCTTTTGGGTGCATTAGCAGGGATCAGCACCACAAATCAGGACACAGCTGACAGATTAGCTATCTTTATTGTCTGGCTTGAATGAAAGCCAAAAGCCATTATATTAGCTGGTCTGGAAGCCTGCCAAGAGACACAATCAGAGTGCATTCAGAACACACCCACACGCGCACACACACGCAATCCAGTCAAAAGGGAGTGTGTCACTTTCCTTTTTCCCAAAGACCTAAAGCATTAGCAAATGACCTGTGGTGAACACAGTACTCTTCCTCTCATAAAAGTAGCGTTCCCAGGCGCTGAATAGCAGCAGCCTCCAATCACATCGATCGCATGACTTCACACGCGATCGTGGGCGGACCGCTTGTCAAACCCGGTGGTCTCTTGCAGGAGAATTCTGGCTGGGCCTGGAGAAGATCCACGCCCTCGCCCAGCAAGGGGACCACGTCCTGCACATCCAGCTGGAGGACTGGAGGAACGAGAGGCAGTTCATCGAGTACCGCTTCGGGCTGGAGGGCCGGGACTCGGACTACACCATCCACCTGACGCAGCTCTCCGGAGACCTGCCCGATGCCATGACCAACCAGACGGGGATGAGGTTCTCCACCAAAGACCGCGACAATGACAACATGGAGGGATCCAGCTGCGCGGAGAACTACTCCGGTACGCCACTCTTCCCTCGAGCCGGGTGTAGGGCTATATCATCGTCATCCACTCCATTTCCAAAGCTACACAGATAAATTATTTATTCTACACACAAACACACACACACAAGCCCAAAAACAAATTCGTCCATGTATAGAATTGCCTATTGCCAGGTTCCTCTCGAGAAGCTAACCTCCCCTTTTATTCCCCTCTGACCTGTCACAGGAGGATGGTGGTTCAATGCCTGTGGAGACACCAACCTCAACGGCAAGTACATCAAGGTGAGAGCCAAGGGCCGGACTGAGCGCAGGCGGGGGATCTACTGGAAACCAGGCCGAGGGAACCACTACTCCCTCAAGTCCACCAAGATCACCCTCCGCCCCTCTCCTGAAGCCCGGAGCTTTTAACCCCTCTCTCTGTGTCTTGCATGTCTTTATTTATTCGGGGAGATCTTAACAGTAGTAAGACTCCCATTGCGTTGCATGTGTTATGAATTATGAAGCAGATGAATATTTCTCTGTATATGATAAGCTATGGAGGAGGAGATGCCTTTATGACTCACATCTGCGCATCTACGCAAATGTTTTAAGTTAGGTGTATAGGAATATATTTGCATTTATGTAGGGATGTAGCTTTGAGGTTGTGGATTTTTTTATGTCGAGGTTTGTTTTTTTAACTTATCGCTGTATTTAAACGATTTTTGCTTTCCATGGAATGTTCATTTAAAAAAAAAACGATACATTGAAACACGGAACAGATATGATAATCAAGAGAGAAGTGATGCCACAAAAACTACAATTACTTTGATGAATCGCATGTCTTTGTAGGTTACTGAGTCACATTGACTCGAATGACAATTTTCTGCATACACCACTGTACTGTATATATATTTTGATATGAAATGTTGCAACGTACATGTTTACAGATGCTTCCACATCACTTAATAAAGTCTATTTATAAAGCTGATAATGGCATTTCCTTTCTTTCTCTTTCTGCCACTCCACAATTCCGGTTACGTAAGTCGGCCTATTAAGGTACAATCACGTCTCAATTTAACTGCAATACACATTGATGTCACTGTCCACAGAGAGACAAAGCTCCTCCCCTTTAATTCGCCAATTCAGACTCAGTGTCTGTCGCACATTCACCAATTCAGAATTAAATGAAATAAAATAGGTAATTTGACTAGCCCCAAAAGTAAGTTCTTATTAGTGTACACATATGTAAGTAAATGGCTCATTGCCGCTGTGCACACAAGGAACTACCAGGTCTTTCATCACAGCAGGCAAACATTAACTTTAAAAAAGCCAGTTAACAGATAAGAACTCTGGCACCTCTTGTATTGTGACTATTCAACCTTGACCAAAAGCTGCAGGTCAGCCCTGTAATGCCACACACTGACATTGAGCACTAAGCGAGGTTTCCCCATTTAAACACGACTGAAGCTTTAGATTTACGGTCTTCTAAAATGCCCTTCCACCTTTTTGGAGGGAAGGCAAGAGGTAAAATATTATATTCCCGAAGTCAGGGTCTGTTTCATTGCTCACTGCTGTATATGCAAATATTTTCACGGCTAATAATTGCTTCAAAAATCGTCAAATAAATAGCCAAATATCATTGTTTAAATTTGGTGCTGTGAAAGTAAACATGCCTCTGTGTGAGATGGTTAATGAATGCAATCCAACGCACAAAAGATTACGTCCAGTTTATGTTAATCATTTGTATTGTGCTAAGCTGCTTCACGAAAATTTTCTACTCTCTTTGTTCAGCCCTAGTGGCAGGCCACGTGAATGCGAGACGGGGGTCTGCACCTGTAGGTGGTGTTGGGGACGTAGATGTCCTTGGCTGGGAACTCCAGGATTTCCCGGGTGGGCCGGACCCTGCTGTCCGGGTAGGGCTTCACCTGCAGCAGCTCGGGGGTCAGGCAGTAGTGTGGGTTCTCCGGTGCGGGCGAGATGTCAATCTTCAACTGAGCTGTAGAGGCAGAGCGGCCAATCAAGTCGAGAATATATATATTTCTTCAACGATCTCGTCTCATCTCCAAAGCCGTCATGGCGTTCATCCTTACCTGTGATTGGCCGCAACCGCCGGAGGACCGAGGAAGGTCTCCTCATGTCGGCCAGGAACTTGAACAGGTCCTCGTCACTCAGCCGGTCTCCTTCCTGCGAACACACGCAACACACTCGGCAACTCAGCGTCTCGTGTGGGCTTCAGCTTTGAGTACGATCTGCCAACAGCCTGCCTCGGAGACCGCCCTGCTCACCTGCTTGAAGAAGTTGGTGACTGTGAGGGTAGCCGGGCGGAAGCTGGTGAGGTTACAGGACTCGTCCCCGCTGGTCGTCCGCTCCAGAGACCGCCGGCCCACGATGCTGGAGTTCCTCCTCTCTGACCATGAGCCCTTCCGCTCTGCGGTTGACACGGAGGGGGGAAAAAAGATTTCCAAGTAAGCATATGTACCCTGGGTTTTAATTTTCAAAGCACAGGTTGTGGTTGAGGTTGTGCATAGGATGTGTACTACGCATGAAAAGCAAATGCTACATCAACACAACGAAAGGTTTTAATTGGCCGACACCGTACCAGGCATGCCGATCTCCAGGTCCGTGGTGTCCCTCTCCAAGCTGCCCGCGCTGTTCACGATGTTCATCAGGTGGATGGCGGTCCACGCGAAGGGCATCCGGTACCGGCCCAGCCGCTGGCAGAACTGCTCGGACTGTCCGCGCAGCTTCTCAAGCTTCTCCTTGTTCTTCACGACGCCATCAACAAATAAACAAACAAACAAACAAACAGACAGACAGACATCGATGAAGATGTGGAAGAGGGGGACAGACTGCGACGCTGATCTAAATTCGACGCGTGACGCGAGGAGCAACAAAGTGCGGACCACACGTGATTTACCTTGGCTGTGTCCGACTCTTTGAACACCATGTAGGGTTCGGCACATTCCCCAATATCCCCCTGCTGTAGGACCTTCTCCAGCTGTAGAGACAGAGGATTGACAATATAGAGAGAGTTAAAACAATTTGTTATGACAAAAGGAAAATAAACTTTAAAAAAGAAGTCAACTTAAAAAAAAATCTGATCAGAATCGTTGGGAAATGAAAACATTAAAAAAAAAAAAAAAGTCTAGAAGCCAAAATACACACAAATTCAGTCACACGAAAGGTTTGATGACAAAAAGGACACACGTGAAGCCCAAGATAAGACATCCCTGGGCAAGTAAAAAATCTGTAGTTTACTGATCGCAGTAAAGGGAATGTGTGTTCCTAGAAAGCAAAATTACAATTATTAAATCAAATCAATAATGACAGAATGGGAAACGACACCTTTATGACCAAGAAGACATCCTGGGAGGGGTAGGTGATAGAGAAGATGGCGGATCGAGCCAGCGTGGATATGGCGGCTGACTGGATGTGCGGCCGCAGCATGGACTTCATTTGTTCAGAGTTCAAGTCGAAATAGAAGTTTTCTGAAATCTTTAAAGGGAAAAATAATGAAAAAAAGATTTGCGATGCACAGCACTGAAGTTCAACACAAACATGTCACCTTACAAAAGCGGGACACTACCCTCTAGTGGCAGCTGTGGATATTAATCATAAAAGGACTGGCGACGAAGGATTCACAATTTTAAGTATCTTAAATAACGTTTTACCCTCTTCTTTTCCTTGACGTCGTATAAGGCCAGACTTGCGAAAATGGGTTCAATTTCGATTTCAAACCTGCAACAGAAGAGCACAAATTAGCAAAACGTATTGGTGCACCTGCTAGCGTCAGACATGCCTGCGAGAGACATGACACCTACTTCAGTGATAAGCATTTGACGAGCAGCCTCTGACCGAAGTGTTCTTTAGGGACATCGGGGACGCAGTGTCTCTCGATCGGCTCCTCCTGTCAATTAGAGTTGGGTTAATGCATCGATTTAAACAGAAATTACTATTAGGCAAACAGATCATATTTACTGTGTTTTCTCTGTGGCTGGCCTGGGCAGGGCGCTATATAAATACAAATGGACTGATTGATTGATTGATCATAACAGATTTTCTTCTTAGAGTATAATAGGTGTACAAATCTGTAAATCTGGTGTGTGTGTGTGTGTGTGTGTGTGTATATATCTGGTTATGATCTCATTCTGTATGTTACTGCTAATGCACATTTTGTAAATAACCGATTTTTAAACATTATAGATCAAAGTGAGTGGAAACATTTTGAGGAGGGGCCCCCGCTGCACGGCACAGAACTACAACAGCTGCCAATCTGGCCAGGAGACGGGGCTCGTGACTCTGGTGCCGCCCGTACCTCGTCCAGGGCGGGATGCAGGGCGAACAGCTCCCGGTGCCGGTGGGACTTCCTCTGCTCCTCGTTGTGCCGGTCGATCTCCTCGTTGGGGGCGCGGTCCAGCAGGTTGGGCAGCAGCACGTCGGGCAGGGAGTTCTTCAGGTCGAAGATGCTGCAGGCCCAGCTGCCGCGCGGCGTGTCGTCGATCGACATGGAGCGCCGCTTCAGGTCGTCCTGCGAACAGGGAGGTTGGGTCTTGGTTTAGGAACTCGTCGAGAACAGGAAATGCACACGGGGTCAGGGCTGGAAGTTATGGCTCACCCCTGGAGAGTATGTTGAAGGCAGGGCGAGTGACAAATATGAATTACTAGCCCACCTGGCAAGCAGCATGTAGTCGATAAGGACAATTACACATTTGCCGTGATTTACTAGTATCACAATTCCCGTGAGTTTTACTCGACTATTGCGTCTTTCATATTTTCTTTCATGTTGAACTGACTTTAATGACTTTAAGATTTCCACATCTGGCGGCAAAATCAATGGGCGAGTTCTTAAATCAAGCCAGTGAGCGGTTCTGGGCAGATCATGTGATCTGTATATCATGATACGATCACACACCACGTTTTTGGCACTGAGAATTATTTGCGCATCACCCGATCTGCGCAGAATGGAGAGCTAACTTTAATGTGAGCTAAATCGTGAAAAATGCATAGTTTTTTTCCCCAACCTCGCTAATCCATCTGCAAATAAGTCTAAAAATCAAGAGTCAACCTGATTGTGATCCAAAAAGGGACCAATAATTTCCATGCTTCTTGGCAAAAACAAAGGGAGGCTTGGCAACGACACGATGGGAAATTTACGTGTGTTCTGAGTGTAGAGCACACGGATCTAGACCAAAAAGCAAGCGGTTTCAAATTGGTGTATTTTTCCAATAAACCTTTCTTTCACAAATGCACTAGTGTAAATGTATTTATTTACTTTACACAAAACTGCAAAATGTAGTATATATTTTAAAAGGTACATTAGAATGATAATACGTTTAAAGAGTTAACCCCAAAAGCTGTAAAACGCCCCCCCGTATCCCCCCCAGCTCACGGCAGCAGAGTGATCTCGTCCACAAGGGAGGAACGGTGACACGCGTGTACCTGATCGTCCTGGTAGCTGCTGTGATCGGGCATTTCGTCCGACTCAAACACCTGCTTGGGCAGCCCCCTCTGCCTCTCCTTCTGCTTGTCCAGGGTATTTGGGTTAAACCCCGTGCCCAGCTTATGATATCTGTGTACGATCAGAAAAAAAAGGCAGATCTGAACTTCCAGGATTATGTAAATCCATCTTATATACATATAAAAACATAATCATAAGCATATGTCTGCCACACACAGAGGATCCATCGCATGGATGTCACTGCCTACAATCTAGCATCTCTACTACCGGTTGCGAAACAAACTTACAGCAATTAAAATAGTAAAAAATTAAAAAATACATCAGATCATATCTGTGAGATTCCTCCAAGGTTACCACACTCAAAAGCCTCCTTTCAGTTTTGGAGGCAAAAACAAGGGCCCAGACCAAATCGAAACTTTGACCTGTCCACGAGTCAAAAATTAAAATCTTATAAGTACTAGACAGTGGCAGTAAATTAAACCATTATAAGCTACAGGTTTGTACTTTGCTATGCGTGGGGGGGTAAAACTTTTGAGTCGGTCCGGCCCTGGGCGTTTATTTTAGCTTTGGGAAAGTCTGCTTCAAACCCAAGGCAAAAAAGCAAAGCTCACACTGTGTCCCGAAGACACCACTCCACTCACCTTCACGAGAACAGAGCTGACACATCGACACGTGTCAGAGAGAAACAAACAGCCATCAAAGGGGAAAACAGCGAAACACAAATGATGGTTACACGGATAAAGACAAATCATGTTAAATGAGTGATTTTGACTAATGCAAGATTACAAAAACAACAACAACAACAGTGTTCTTTCAGTCACGGTACAGCGAGAAACAAAAACGACTTACTTTCGATTAACAATCGCCCAGTCTTCAGTGCAGGACCGGGCACAGTCCCGGACGTGGGGGTCATTATCCCTGGGGAGGAAAGAAGTTCATTTTAAAGCTCCACATCCTGCCGAGTAGCTTTCACACGTGTTTATAAGGAAGGGGGACAGTATTACAAGTATTAAGGTATACCGAGATCTAAAACTGTGAAAGACTGTGCCAGAAAACCCATCTTAAACGAAACAAGGTAATCAGATAAAGATTAATTGACTTAAAAGAAGTAATTCCCCACTGATGCTCGGACTGAAAGAGTCTTCTCATAGTGTCTCCAGAGGACTCTCACCCTTCTTCTGGGACCGCCTGGAGCAGGGTTCGACATTCGCGGGGGTTGTAAAGCACTTCGATGTCATCGGGGGGGAACTCGATAAGGTCCCTCAGGGGCCCCGACTCGATGACGGGGGGGTGTGTGAGGAGATATTCTTCAAAATCCACCGGGTCGACAGCTTCCGTGAGCGGGACCTGCCAATCAAATCGCATCGTGATGGTTTGCATATCAATTAAGTCATTTGTGATTCTCCAGACCATAGCTACCGTCATATCCTTCCCTATCTGAAATTGTGATTTTTTCTTCTTCTTTTCATTATGTATTAACCTTGACATAATTCTTAAACATCCAAATACTACAGGGATAATAATTCATCATTCTGCAAGTGACAAAATATTCAAAATCTTGAATCATGAAATTCGCTACACAGAATTCATGCCCACAAATGACTGAATACACGAATTGGTTACCTGCTCCAAGGCCAAACAACAGCCTGAAAACCAACCCTAGCCACCACCATACATATCTTCACTAGATTCAGTCAATTTCAGTAGGAAAAAAAGGGATTTCTAACCCTGGACCAAAACATAACCCCAGTTTCATCACTAGGCATCATATAAGTGCAAAATCAGGCTAAATAACTCAAAATAATACTCTATAAACAACCCTAATGTAACCTTCAGACCATATCTTCCTCCTGTATCTGAAACTAAAATATTCAGTTCATACAGGGATGGTAATTAATGAATCTAATGTCTACACAATATTCAGATGCTATCCAGTGGTTCTGCCCTCACACTGAAATGAAAGCATGCCTACATAATGACTAATCAGTGTTATTCTGAACAGGTACCACAACTAAACGACACCTTAAACGTATCAATGCACAAGCAATATGGACGCAGGTTGTGTGTACGTGGCCTCAGACAGCAGACCCCGCTGCGAAGGAGCTCATTAACCAAAGGGAGTTGCTTCCCAACACAGTCTGTGATGTGCGGCACTGATAAGGGGAACAGGGTCAATCAGCATGTTCAGACCTGACACCCTTTTGCTCGACGTGAGAAAAAACACAAAATAAAAACCAAAACACACTAAATTCTCATGTCGCCTGTCTGTGGGTATCGCACCTAGAGGAGACAAACCAGAAAAACCAGCTGCAGCAAGATAACCAAAAAAAGACAAAGACAAAGCTCACTGTCCTTTTTAGAGTCTTCCTAAATACTTACCAGACTGATACAAAGGCTGGGGTATAATTAAAAATATAGGAAAATAGTTCAAATGTATTGATCCTCTTGACAGGAGGGAATACATGTCAACACAATAAAGAACAGGCAGACATTTGACAGTGAAATACAGAAAAGTCCTGGGGAACTGAAAATGGGGACACTTCAGTGCACTCTAACCCCAGTCCCAAAATACACTTGAAACCGAAGTTAATTAACTCTCAGGGAGGGTAACTGGAAGCTCTGACAAGGGACAGCGAGAATTAAAACACTGTCGAGTCCCAGCAGAGAGGCTTCACTTAATTCGGTCGTACTCACCGTGTTACTCGAAGCGTTGGCACCCACGTTGAGGTTCTTCAGGAGCTGAGGGGAGCCCCCATACTGGCCGGCGATCTGCTTCCGCACTTCGGCTGCCACCGTCCTGAGGAAGAGGAAGAGGAAGAGTCATTTACTGCCACTCGTCTGATGATAAGGGGCGATGCTGTCAGCACACTTCCATTTACAACCAATTCATCCACACATATCGACTGCCTGCTCGACACTGAGACCGTGGTATGATAATTTTTCTACTGCTGAAACATACAGAATAGAGGCAGACTTTTGTAATGACTAAAGACTAAAATAACACATGTGCAGTCCAAAAAACACAGCAGCGGCATACTTAAGAAATATAATAAACATAAGAAAGTGTCCAGTCGAGAGGAGGCTATTCTCCCCATTGCGCTCGTTTGGTGTCCATTAATATCTAAGTGATCCAAGGATCCTATCCAGTCTGTTTGTGAATGTTCCCAAATTGTCTCTTCAGCCACATCGCTGGGGAGTTTGTTCAGATTGTGACGCCTCTCTGTGTGAAGAAGTGTCTCCTGTTTTCTGTCTCGAATGCCTTGAAGCCCAATTTCCATGTGTGTCCCCGGGTGCGTGTGTCCCTGCTGATCTGGAAAAGCTCCTCTGGGGTGATGTGGTCGATGCCTTTCATGATTTTGAAGACTTGGATCAAGTCCCCACGTAGTCTCCTCTGTTCCAGGGTGAAAAGGTTCAGGTCCTCAGTCTCTCAGTAGGACATTCCCTTCAGACCTGGAATAAGTCTGGTTGCTCCTCTGAACTGCCTCTAGAGCAGCGATATCTTTCTTGAAGTGTGGAGCCCAGAACTGTCCACAGTATCCAGATGAGCTCTAACTAGTGCATTGTACAGTCTGAACATTACTTATTGTAAAAACCAAGACAATGTTAAATTCATGCAACGTATTCCTCTGAAGCATTCTGTACAAAAGAGCCCCTGTATTCTAGCTGCTGTGAATCACGAGGGGGGTATCTAGTAGGTTAAGCAAAATTCCGTCAGTAAAAATATGCAAATCATTCAGATCCAGTCTTTTGTTGGGTTTATACAACACGGGCGACAAAATCACAGCAGAGTTCTTTCCCACGGACACTCAGAGAGACACACTTTTAAAATAGAACAAAGAACATATCAAGTCAAGATGGGAAGATCACTGAAGCAGACTGGAGATCAGGGCAGATAACAACACATTGCAAGATCTTACCACCAACAGCAGACGCCCTAAACCACACACCACACCGGGCAATACTGTTAGCAATTACCACTGTGCTTTATTTTTATGTGCCACAAATGATTCTTTACACATCCACAAGGTCCGACCTTCGAGCTTCTCCCCCTAGGCCTTAGTTCGTTAGCTAATTTATGTATTTTATGTTTTTGTTGACTGGCTGTGTCTTTGTTTTAATGGTGTTTATATTGTTGAACCCTGCCTGTAGAACACATTTCCCAATTGGGACACTAAACTGATTGATTTATTGATTGATTGATTGATTGACTGAAGCCATCGACTTCCAGGTTACTGCCGATATGATAATTTTACTTAAAAAACAAAGTTTCAAGGAGATGACACACAAATTTAAAACCAGGAACTGTTCTGGGTCGAAGTGAACCATCCGTGAGGTAAACGGGGCCACAGACAGAAGCGTTTGTTTTTTCTCCCAACTTAAGCATAACAAGATGAAACATTCTGCCTTAAAGTGATATAAGGTAAGAAGTTCTTGTATTTGTGCCTTCATTTGTTCTGCAGACTTTTAAATGGACTGGACCGATTAATTTAAGTGTTTGTGCATGTGGGGAGAACGGGTTTATTTCTTCAGGATATTAGATGGAGGCTCTGGAAAAGAGCTATTCGTCACTCACAATGTGCAAAACATTACAAGGATAACTGAATGCGAGTCACCTTTTCTTTACTGTACCATACAAATGCCCGTCGCAGAGAATGCTAACATGCACAACTCCACCTCATCGTTAGCGGAAAAGCATCTTTACATCACTTAACAGACTGACAGACATGTGACAAGAGCAATGGCAAATTCTCAAATCAGTGCAAGTTCTCTGGATAGTCAATGCAGCTCCCAGTGCCCTGTGAACTGTGAGAAGCAGCCAAAGTCGACCATAAACCAATGCATCTCACAATTAATCTGTACACTTACGCAAGAGAGTGTTTAAATATATGTAAATATCAAATGGACTGGTTAACCGGAAAATGATGTAATCTTTTCCATGCCTGCTCTCAGCACACTGTATCTTTAAGGGAATAAACAGAATCAGATGCTCTCAAACGGCTTCTGTGCCTTTGAATATTTTTAAGAGGCGGTTCAGTCTGACGAGACTAAAAACCGTCTGCCTGCTCTCTCCGGCACAAAAAAACAAATCACATCTGCAGCTGCGCGTACGCTGGTCCAGACTGCATTACGAATCCCGTCCAAGAAACCAATACATGGTTTGCATGATGAAGTAACCTGTGTTTTACGGTCATGTTTCAACACAATGATGTCTGTTTGCTGTTTTTGTGTGTGTGTTGCAATGTGACTAGAAAAGAGCTGCTCACACATCCCACTCTGCTAACAACTGCTTAAATGTTGTTTAGTTTTATGGACCCTAAAATGAGAAACACTGCAGTGCTGTATTGAAACAAAAAACACCCTGTGCTCAATCTCCATTTTGAATTCTCCCAAACTGTTATTAAAAACAGATGTCTAAAAGCCCCAGGAGTTGCAGACTACAATTTAAAAAAGGGTGGGGACGACCCTCTCTTTGCCTTTTAAACTTTGATTAATTCTTATGAATAGGCTACTCATTAGTTCAAACCCTCCCAGATGCACACTAGTGCACTGGGAGAAACCTGTCAGCTGAACTTGGCTTCTACCGTCTCTAACTCTCAACCCCCTCACCGAAGCGGGCGCGTGTAATGACAGGGTAGTGGTAGGCAAGAGTTTCTGCTAAACCTGTAACACCCTTGAAAAAATAAAGAATAAACAACTTTGGCATTTCCTGATGCGAGTCTTGTTATTCTAGGACACTTTCGCTGGACTGAAAAATAGGTGACGTATGTACCGTTAGGGATATTCTTAGTAGGTTGGCGGATAATTGCATAGGCTGGGACCGCCGTGATGTCATGGACTAAACCGGAATATGTTTTAATCCGGAGCAAATCATTCAAATATAATACCAAGACGATATTGTCTATGTGCACATGACTCGTCTAAATCAGAGTGTTTTCAAGGAATCAGTAGTAAAATATTGTATTGTGGGTAAAGCAAGCAAACTCAATACATCAGCCTGGGATACAGAACAGCATAATGACCCGTTTCAAAGGCCAAAGCACATACAGGCTACCAAAAATAGCTCAGACCACTTCACAAGACAAACGTGTTTTCTCTAACTTGATTTAATTTCACTCTTTCATCTCTATGGAGCCATCTGTCCTCAAAAGTGCTGATGAATTTCTCTAGCTCACATTTTCCTTTAAGAAAAGTGTATGTTAATAATGAGTTACAATGAAAACACTTCACACTAATCTATGGTCAATGAAAATTGTGTGCAACTGGTCAACTTTTTATACATTTTCTATGCTTCTATTTTGCAAAAGTCATTTGTTTGAATCTGAATTTTATTACACGTGTACAGCACTATGCAATGATCAGGTGTAAAATGAAAAGTGCAAAGTGGAATTGTCACGTCACTTCATGCACGAATCCGAATTATGGATCATGTTTCCATTACAAACAACAGAATTGTAAAACAGGACCAGCTGTTTGCTATTCAATAAAACGCAGGATGCAAATATCCGATACGCAATAACAAGGAGTCGACTGTAGTAGTAGTAATAATAATAAACTTTATTTCTATAGCACCTTTCATACATAAGATTCCGCTCCAAGCGCTTTACATAGAGGATTATAACATGTATAGAAATGATACATGTTTTTAACATCATTATTAACCTATACTTCCAGCAGGAGTGTTTACTGTAGAAACACTGGTCTCTCCCTGCGGGTGTGTTGTCGTTGGCTTCAATCTGTATTTCGAATCTTGCGGAAACCGAACGTATGGAATGGAATGGAATGGAATGGAATGGAATGGAATGGAATGGAATGCTACCCAGACGTTCGATCCCTGTGAAGAATAACGCAGATATCGAAAGTGTCAATCATTCCCAAATTCTATTTGCGCCCCAGACAGTAGCGGTGGGGAGTCGCAGGAGTAACACACAAGGCTACTGTCTGCAATGCTTGTAGGATTTCCTCGTAACGGGACTGCCAACAACAATCTCTTTTGATTTCATGCCTATGCTTTTTAAAATCAACGATCTTCCTTAATCATCATGTGTGACCGACAACACAGAGGCTGCTTTGATAGCCGCAGACGTCCAGCACGGCACAACATCAGAGGGAAAATAGGCTGGGACTCGGGGCGGGTCATCGGCGGGGGCATCTTCCACACAACTAGGCCTTATTTGGGGGTGAATAGCGTGGAAACCCGCCGGCTTTGACAGGTGCCGTCGACCGGGCGCAGACACACGGCGCCTCCTGCGTCAGGGACCGGCCTGAGCGGGTGTTGGACACGCAATGAAACGCCCTTACCTGCTGATTTTCTGGGCGAAGGCGCGGCGCTCGGCCATGGCTGCTGCGATCCCGGGCTCTGGGGCTCCGCTGGAGCCGAGGGAGGAGGCAGGAATGGTGCACCGTAACACACCGACTATACGCGCAGCGGCAAATCAAGAGGGGATCTTAGGGGGGCGCGACAGAGGAATTGCTCTCCCACACACACAGATGTGATGCGACTGTTTTATCCCAAAACATATTACATGATAGAATAGTCCAGAATAGGGATCAATGTAAAGAAAAGAAAAGCTTCACAGATGACGCCCACCAACAGTTGTGTGTATGTGTGTGTGTGTATATATGTATGTGTGAATGCATGTACGTATGAATATGTGTTTATGTATGTAAGCTATATATGTATGTGTGGTTATTTATGTATGCATATATGTAAACTATGTATATATGTATGTATGTATATATATATGAGTATGTATGTAGGTTATGCATGTATGTATGTAAGCTTTGCGTGTATGTATGTATTGATAGATGTATGTGTGTTATATATAAGAATATTAAAGTCTGGTATTGTTCACATAAGCACCACATTTTAGTAATTAAATAACAAGTTAGTAAAAACACTTTATAAGGCCTACACTTTATCACTGGATGTGTTTCATTGTGTGTATTGTTTTTTAGTTTTTTAATCTTATTTAGTTGTTGTGCCAGTGTTTTTTAATGTGCTGTTTAACACTTGCGGATTGTACATTTCCAGTCTGGTGTGAAGGAGGTCCAAGTGAAGTATTGTTTCCAGCTATGAATGATTCAATTCCTGTCTAGGAGGGAAACAATCTACTGGAATAGGAAGTCAAGCAGCTCATAAAGTGTGAAGCGTGCCGAGGCCCATCTGGCAGCCGAGGCCCGGTTTCCTGAGACTCCGGTTACTGGACTTCCTGCCAGCGCATGAGCAAACTTTCCTGACAAATGGAAACACAGAGTTATAGCTATATAAACATAATGATATAAAGTTTTCTTGCTTGTGCATAATGAATGCATTGCTTATTAGGATACCTTTCCTTGCACATTTATACTGTGGCTTTGTTGGAGCTGTATGCATGCGTCTCTGGCCTGAAGCAACCGATATAATTTGATGACTTGTTTTCACTCACTCTATTACTGTGCTTCTACAATGCAATGGCTTTATAAATTACTCCGAGACGTTGCTAATCATTAAACTGTTCTCCATAAAATGAAACATTGAAAAGACAGGCGTGCTCTCAATGCACACGCAATGTGGATTATTTTTACTCTTCTTGTTCTATTGCTGTACCAGGTCAATTATAAATTCATGTGCAATCTCTGTTTTACATATTTTATTAATGAGCATTGAACCCACGGTTTTCTGTACAGTCTGTGGAAGTGAAGATCAAAAGAAAATGGGTCGAAACAGTTGCATGGCATTCACATTTGTTTCAGATGGCAGTCTAATCCTACAAATGCTACTTCTGATATTCCAATTTGAATGTCAACCACAGATTCTTTAAATAATAATACTAATGCATTAATTTCTTTCCCAAGGAGCATCTATAACATACTTCCCAGAAAACCCCCCATCTGCCGCTCGCTTCCCTTGCCTCGCCCGAGCCACGCCTCCTATCTGTGCGTCGTGACGTCACTGCGTGAGCACGCCGCGTTGCGTCAGAATGTAAACACACAGTAGTACAGTAAGTAATGTCAATATTGTCGGTGTTTTCTGCGGTTTCCCCTCGATGTGCGAGTCTGAGACGAGGGAGGACACAGCACAGACATGCTGCAGTTTAAATGCAATGCATCGTCGCTATATTAAGGGTTTATTTGCAAATATACGTGCAGGGACAGACAGACAGACCAGCAGCTGAGGCAGTAACAGGACGCGCCATGTATGCGAGTTAAAGCTTCATGCATCACATCCAAGAGTAATATTATAGTATTAATCAGGTTTTTAAACATTAGATGTGTGTGTATGTATATAATAACGTCAGTTATCTTATGATGTCAAATGCACGACTCCAGACTGGAGAAACACGTATATATTTCATTATTGATTCATCTGAACAGCATATTGATCAAGTGACTTTTGTAATTGTATTGATGAAGATTAAATACCAAATTCTCTATATTATTCTTGCTGTAAAAGTGCGGAGTCAACCGTCTCCTGTGGGCAAGAGTGATGTGTGGGCTTTAAAATGACACAGCAAGGAAGCAACCAGACTGAAATGGCATAATTGAGATGTATGTGTATTTATGCCTTTTTATTGTGAAACTAATCGGTGTCTCATTCACAGATGTCAACATAAATGTGTGTTTTCTGTTTTCCTCCTCATTTCCAGCAGAAGGGCCGTCTCTAGTCACAGTCATTCAGAGCTGTAATGGGTTCAGCAGCTTGGTGGCCAAAATGGAGAATAAGGAGCCAGATGAGGTGGAGAAACTGAAAACTAAGTTCATGTCAGCTTGGCACAATGTCAAATATAGTAAGTCGACTTGCGGCAGTTTTGAAGTGTATGCCCCGGAGGATATAAATATATATGTGGTTGTTTGTAGTGAGAAATTCCCCAAACTTTTTATTCTCAAAGGAATTGTCTCAGCCAACGTCTTATCTGTCTGGTTATTGTGTTGCACAGATGCATAGATAAAAACAGGTTTTGCAATAGTAACTGTTAAGGAAATGCCTGTTTCTGTGTTAAAATATAGGCCTTCATGTAGAAACTGCCGGTCCGCCAGTGTGTGAGTTTTTCCTAGATATGTAAGATTTGAATCATCATGCAGTTCAGGTCTCTTCCTTGAGCCCGGCTTTGTTTCCACACTCGTGGGTTGTGGCCGTGTTTGATGTGCGTTCGTTCCCACCCCTCCCTGCTCGTCCTGGTTTGTTTACCTGGGCTGTTGACTGATTGCTTATTGATAGCTTTTGTTGAGTGACTCCTGCACTTTGTCTACATCAGATAGTCTAACCTGACACTCAGATAGATTAACATCTTGTCAATGTAAAGTGCTTGAGATTCAGACCTTTGGGTCCCACTATGGGTCTTCTCATACTCTAGGTAACAAGCTATGTGTGTGCTTTTGTCTCTCTATGTGGACATATTTGACTCTTTTAGTGTCTGAGAATATACCAGATAGCTGTTTATTGCATTGTTTGTTTGATTTCTTACTAATGATTAACTATTTTGTCCTCTAAATATTCAGGCTGGATTCTGAAAACAAAGACCTATTTTAGCAGAAACTCTCCAGTATTTCTACTGGGAAAATGCTATCACTTTAAAGCACAAGGTAATATAACAAATCTATCTGATTTTGTATTGATATATTTTGTGTTATAATTGTCACATTTGACTTGTCTTTCTATAGAGGATTGTATTAAGAAGCCAGATGCCTGCTTTGCAGATATTAAACTAAAGTTAAACTGAGATACATTGATAAATCTCATTAATATGCATGACTGAACTCAGATTTAAAGGTGTTTAAAAATGTTTTGCCCATTTTAAGAACTCTATAAGATTGAAATGCAACACCTATTCCCTTTTGGAAGGAAACATTCCTCTTTTGCACAATTTTGAGTTTTTTTTTTTTTTTTAACATTTCTCCCTCCAGTGCACAATTTGCTCCCCTTTTTCTAAATTCAGGCCAATAGTTTCCAACACATTAAGAGTAACATGAACCTGAACTGTTTCTTGCTAGATTAGGAGCCATTTTTATTTTTGGTGGGCTGAAAATGTCCCTTGGGTTCATTTTAGTTTCGCGCTGCCCGTTTCAGATGCTGACAGCCCCACTAAGAGCGGCGGCGCTGTGGCCCCGGAGCAGGAGCTGGTCACTGGAAACGTGGAGGAGTTTCGCAGAGACTTCACCTCTCGCGTGTGGCTCACCTACAGAGAGGAGTTCCCCGTGATCGCGGGCTCGGGCCTGAGCTCGGACTGCGGCTGGGGATGCACGCTGAGGGCGGGCCAGATGATGCTCGCCCAGGCGCTCATGCTGCGCTTCTTGGGCCGAGGCGAGTCCCTGCAGTGAGCGGTCGTGACACCCTCTGCCTTCTTACTTTCAGAAGATAGCGGTTGGCACATTCTGAATCCTCAGGAGATGGTGGTGGCTGATGCTCAGGGTGGATTAGTAATTGTTCCCTTTCTCGAAAGAGTCACCTGGTGGTAAAAAACTCCTATTAGAGACCATTGGATCAGACCGAGGCATTCAGATTTATGGCAGGTTTTATGCAGTCATTTAGAAAACAATATTTAAGTATTAACTTGTTCTTCAATTTGATTTTAAATGTGCCATTAAGGAAATCTTTGCCTATAAATATAGGTAATGGCCACTTAAAGATATTTATGGGTCAATTAGAGATCCTGAAACTCTGCAAGGTCATAATGTTAATGCGTTCTAACCTTTGTCTTGCACCTTTTACCGTCAGTGCCACCCCTACCCTGGCCGCCCCAGATATCTACCGTGTTTGTCGGGCGAAAGTGTTGTAAAATGGAATTACAGAGGATATTGGACATTATAATTGGGCCTCTTTTATGCCACGGGGGGCCGATTTTAGTTTTCAGATCACACTGTTAATGGTCAATCTCTCCGGCACTGATTGAATGGCTAGAAATGGGAGTAACTTGTTGAGGACTTGCTGAAATAAACTTTTTTTGTCACTGGTCCAGATAATATACGGTGGCCTTAGAATGTAGAAAGTATGATTTTGAAAACATGCTGGTAAATAAACGTCCTCGGTTTTTACACCCCCAGACTGGACCTGGCCCGACGCCTTGAAGTTAGACGGGCTGGACACAGAGTCCTGGACTTCGAACGCTGCCAAGAAGTTGGTCGCCTCCTTGGAGTCTTCCTTTCAGGGCGAGAGTCCGCCAGAGACGAGTGCCCGGCTGCAGACCCGGGCCGCGGCCGAGGAGGCCAGCACCCATCTGAATGACGTCTACCACAGGAAAGTCATCTCCTGGTTCGGGGACTCGCCCCCTGCACAGCTGGGGGTGCACAGACTGGTAGCGCTCGGGCACACGTCTGGGAAGACGGCGGGGGACTGGTACGGGCCCGGCGTGGTGGCACATATTCTGAGGTATGTTCATCGACTGTGACGGACCGCACTGAGGACAGCAGACATGTTTAATAGAGGGGTTTTTGTGGTTCTGGCTTTCAAGGCAATTGTTCATGACTTCATTTCCGGTATTTGACAGCAGTGATAATGTTTTCAAAAGCTGAGATAATGACGTTGTTTTTGATTGTTGTTCATCTATGTTCATTATCTGTGCGTTGTGTTTTCTCTCTGTGTGGGAGTGTGAAGACCAAACCACTGTTCCCAGTGGCACCAGCAATACTGTGCTCTGGATTCGATCCATAATTTCCCTTTGACACTGTGTAGACACTCAGAGAGACTGTGCTAAATGAAGGGCAGCTTGAAATCTGAAGAGCTGTGACTCTCTGACCTGCCTGGCTCTTCTTAAACAGCAGGAGCCAAATTCTCTTCCAGGATTTCACCGCAGCTTTATGTAACAGCATTGACTCCTTCATGCATCTCTTAACCTTGTGTGAAAAACAAACTAAACAAACCCTGGTACATTAGGGTCTGAATGTGGACCTTTTGTCTCTCCTAGAAGAGCTGTTGAAGACGCAACAGACCCAGAATTGCAAGGCATAACAGTTTACGTTGCTCAGGACTGCACAGGTATGAAAAATGAGTCTCTTCGAGGAGGCAGTCTGGGCACCGTGCCCAGCTTGACCTTCCTCTAGAAATTACAGACACAACACAATGTTCAGTGCGTTTACTCACGTCCTGAGTGTTGCTCGGGTGTTGGCTCGACACGCCTGCATTTTTATTAAAGTCATTCTTCTCAATATCTCGTGAAGAAGCTGTCTCTTTCGTTCCTCTTGTCCTTTCTCGTTCTGAGAGTTGAGGAGCAGCTTAGACTCACAACGTGTTGCCGTCTTTGCAACTGCGGGGTATAGCAGCACAGAGAGGAGGGTTTGGGGGTCTCTCCTGGATTGAAGTTCCCAGGAGATCTCCAAACCTCTGATTTGTGACAGATGAAGGGATTGTTAAATGATGTACAGTTAAATTAATATATGAACCATTATATCCATGTTTCACTATGCAGCAGTGGTTCCCAACCCGGCTGGTTCTTAATTACTTAATTGAACCTTAATTGAAGTAATAATTTCCTAAATCAGAGCCTTTAGGGGTTTTAAGTTAAGCATATAATGGTATATTGTAAATATAATCTATTATAGAACCAACTCTTTTATTACACAATTTAAAAAGTCAAATTTAAGCAGATTGTTACTTCAATTGAGGTCCAATTAAGTAGATGAGAGCTCGGTTGGAAGAAAAACCAGCAGGGTACGGGCTCCTCCAGGGCCAGGGCTGGGCACCCCTGCTGTACAGTCCTTCTCTTATTAGAAAGTTGCTTCAGGAGAGGACATACTTTTTCTGTTCTGTACCTTATAAACTCCCTTCAGTGAAGCTGCAAAGCGATTGCAAAGGTTGTGGGAATTCCTGTCCCCGTTTCAGAGCTCTGTGCTGTGCGAGTGATGAACGACCCTAACTCGACCCCTTTTATATGGATTATCTGCAGTTTACAGGGCCGATGTTATTGATAGCCACCAGGAGTGCACTCGGGGGCCGGGCGCTGAACCCAGTGCGGACAGAAGAGCCGTGATTATTCTGATCCCCGTGAGACTCGGAGGAGAAAAGACGAACCCAGAATACTTTGACTTTGTGAAGGTAAGTCGAGCCTGGCCGTCTACACAGAAGCTGCACCTCACACACGCTTGTCTGTCTATGAAAATGTGTCTTTTATTCATACAAATGTAAAACAGTTTTCGTTATAGACTGAATATGCATAGTTGTGTCTCCTAACTTTATTTTGGTTCGTCATACTTTCTTTAAACCTCTCATGGCATCCAGAATAAAGCTCATATCTCCTTCCTTGTACAACTGCGGTCTGCCACATTTGCAGGACAGTGCTAAAGGTATTTATACACACTACTGTGATAATCACACTTTCCCCGGTGAAGGTGGGGGGTGCAGAGGAATCCCGTGGAATGAATATATATCAATATCTTTTCAGTTGCAGACTTAAGCGATGTTTTTTTAGGGAGAGGGTGTGTTATATAATACATCACCAGCGTTGAAGAGCTCTGAAGCAGCGTTAATTGGCGCTGACCAATTAAGAGCTCGTTCTCTTGTGTTGTTGTTGTTGTTGTTGTTGTTGTTTACTGCAACCCTGTCTCTCTGTGAACAGGGCATTCTGAGTCTGGAATACTGCATCGGCATCATCGGAGGGAAGCCCAAGCAGGCCTATTACTTCGTGGGATTTCAAGGTTAGCGTTTGGTGAAAGGAGATAATTCGTGCATAATGTTGATAAAGATTAGTACGCAGTTAATGCATTCGTATTTGGTAAGCAGAAACGGTTGAAACAGCGCTCATTTTATTTTATCTGACCCATCCAAGCCGGGTCCATTCATCACAACCAGGCCTCCCAAGTTGGGGCTGTAATTGATTTCCATAGGATGCATGCATAATGTTCATTTCTGCAGAGCGGGGTGCTCTTTATCACCTTCATAAGCGCTGAGAAACCTTCAGTTGTACATCTTGGCAGTCAATATTTACACATTTACATTTTACCAATTTGAAACACGGCGTTAGATGATGTCTAAATGACAAGCGATGCATTCTTGCTGCCAGCCCGCGCTTCCGCCGTGCATTCATCACATGCAAATTGGAGAGTATAATTGCGTGTTTGTAAAAGTAATTTCCCCACAAAAAAAATTAAATGACAACCCCTTTACTGTATAAAAAATGTGCTTATACAACCATATTTGATTATGCAAAATGTAATCTGCCCGGCGAAAGAAAAGAGAGAAAATTCTCATGTCGGTCTGGAGAAGCTACCGGTGGCTGCCGGCTCCGAGCTCGTCTGCATAGAAATTGGATTATATGCATTGCGATAATCAGATGTTTTTGAATAACTTGTCTTCTGTTTTGTCCTTGTAGACGACAGCTTGATTTACATGGATCCTCATTACTGCCAGTCTTTTGTGGACGTCAGCGCAACCGATTTCCCACTAGAGGTAATGTGGGATTACAAAGAGCTGACCATGTTTTTAGTAATGTGAATTTAATAGTTTCTTTTAGTACTTAGAGGTATGAATCTGAAGCGGCTTTGGCTCAATTACTGGAGGGGAGGCGGTGGATTTATGTGCGGCTCTGACAAGTAAGGTTGGCCACGGGAGACGGGGTTTAACGAGAGCAAAGTTGGGTGCGGAAGAGGGGGTTTGGGGAGGACCAGCGGGTTTCTTTATCCCCCTCCAAAACCCTCTCTTTTAAAATCAGCCATCGTTTATTTGAATCGCCCGTGAATCTGTTTTGAATTGTTTGGTTTTGTCGGCGTAATGGAACATCACAGTCACTAAAATTTGACTTGACATGAAAGTAAATCACTGGACAAAAACACACTTTTTCACCCCATGTATCAGACCGTCGATATTGAGACTTGTCTTTCCCTGACCTTCCTAGTCCTACCATTGCCCATCGCCCAAAAAGATGCCGTTCTCCAAAATGGACCCCAGCTGCACCCTGGGCTTTTACTCGAGGAGCGTCCAGGACTTCGAGAAGATCACTGAGGAGATCTCGAAGGTAGGGGGGTGTCCTGTAACACAGGAAGTGCAGGGTCTGAGAGATGGAGACGGAATAGGGACAGACAGCACGATCTGTGTGCGTTGAAGTGACCAGCTGGGGGCAGCATTTCTCTTCAGATCGGACACTTTTTTTCCCTCTGACTTGTAATTCAAACTGTTATTAAATCCAAAATCAGAAACTTTATATGAGGAAGTCTTTCAGCAACTGTGCACTGGAAAACATTTTGATTTTGTCATTTGGTTGATTTAAATACTTATTAGTGTATTTTTCAGGAAATGTAATTATACAGCTAAAATAAATATTGTTTCACTTTTATTAATTAATTCTTTACTCGTACCCTTAAATTATGTATAGCGATGAACAATTTCACTCCCTGTTCAGCTCCTCTCTGTGTTTCCACTGATCTTACATTCTGTTTGATGTTTTCTTATCTGTCGTTCAAGGTGTTAAAACCGTCGTCCAAAGAGAAATATCCAGCCTTTACCTTCGTGAAAGGTCACGGACAGGACTACGACTTCTCCTGTCCACAAACCCTGGAGCGAACAGAACTGCCCTCCGCCGGGGAATCAAGGAGACCGGGGCCCGGCGTGGGCGACTTTGTGTTGCTGTGAAAGAACCAAGGCCGGCCTGCAAATTGAGGATTCGCAACTTCAAACAGTTACAGCTCCTGAATTTGTAAACCTGTTTCAAAACCTTAAGGTCACTCATATATCTATACAGCATACACATGATTTACTACAGAACAGTTTGGGGTATTTATGCACATTATTCACAGGATTAACTCGTTATTTAAATCGGTCACCTCGTGCGTCTGGAGAAACGAAGCATCCCGAGACGCGGCACCTTCCTGGAAATGGGGTCCGCGGGGGTCTGGAGGAGGACTCGGATGCTCGGGGCGTCCCTGGGGGAAAGGTGCTCTGTGATCCTCCGTGCGACTGAAGGACGAGATCTGTTCAGTGCAGCGGGAAATCTGAATTAAAGATCAGCGCGGGAAACCAAATCTTATGCCTTACTGAGTAAACCTGTGCGGCTCGAGGCGCCCGTGACAGGCGTGCCGAGGGGTTGTCCGTGCCTTACTGGGGGTTGAAGAGTGTGCAGCACATACAGCTGTTAGCAGAGACTGACACTCACTTTAACACTGTGGTGTGTCAATTAAGAACCAGCTTGTAAAGGGTGTTATTTTATTCTCTCTGTGCAGGAGGTTAACTGTGAGTCTCTTCCCTCTGAAAATGGTGTTGTGTTGCTCAGTCTGAGCATCGCCACAATTCTCTGGGTTTTGTAGATCATGCAATTGTAACGGCACAATTTTCTAATGGGAGCCAAACCATTTTAGCAACGAGTCAGAGGAGGTTTAATTGTGGACATGAACTGTTTACGTTATTTTATCTTTAGATCCCTGATACTCACTTGAAATGGTTTGATACATCGGAGGAATCCGGTGCCCAGCTCAAGATGCATGTATCCCGTCTCAATTCACTCTCAGACTAGTTCACACGGCTACGGGTTGTCTCCTGTGTCTGATCTGTTGAACCTGAGTCAAACTGCTCTGGTGTCTCCTTTGCGCTCGGATGCAGAAAACTGGAGTCACTGCAGCTCGACGAGACCGTGCAGATGCA
The DNA here is from genome assembly GCF_036373705.1 of Amia ocellicauda. NCBI lineage: Eukaryota > Metazoa > Chordata > Actinopteri > Amiiformes > Amiidae > Amia > Amia ocellicauda. Next base: position 23,925,984 of record NC_089868.1, on the reverse strand, counting down.
AAATGTCCTACTAATGCAATCCTGGTGCATTAGGGAACATTTGTAAGTAATTCTAAAGCACTGCTTGCCTCTGTCTGTTCCCCCTGCATTGCTCTGTGATTCAGAAGCCATTTACACAAGTTCAGATGTCAATGTGTTTTATAAAGACGTCCTCAATATCTGTCACCAGATGTTTGGTGTTTTTTTTTTTTAAAGAGCACAATAAAGAATATGCATACAGTGGTATTTTGGTGGTGGTGTTTTTTGTGACTAAGTTTAATCAACACACAAATGTGTAATGGTGTATTTGGGGGTTGTTATATTATAACGGTATTTTATGCAAGTCCTGTCCACTGCCTTGACCTCCGCACGGTGTATGCTCTCTATCCGGATGTCTTTACATTGCACAATCCGTCAAAAGGCCGATTTCTTGTCTGCTTTTCAATGCAAGACCCAAACTAAAGATATTTTTAGTCCTATGTAGGCCTTTTCAGTTTCAGTTAAACACACTAAATTAAAACTAATCATACGTACTAACCATTTATACACTCCATTTAACCGACACAGAAAAATTCGACATAGTGATACACACACAATCGGTAATTGTGTCCGAAGGAAAAGAAAATATCTTTTCGCCGAATGTAATGTTTCCGTGGCTAATTCCTCTGATCTCGCTCAGTGCCGTCGAGGGCTGCTTGTTTTCACGTTCGTGAATTCTTGTACCATCAGGAGCACGGCCTCGGATTGGGCTCCCATAGGGGGAAAAGTTACTGCTCTGTCCACAGACGGAAAGAATCGACTCTTGTTAGCCTTGGTATTGAAAAAGACTATACTGACCAGCAGATATAATAGGATCTTTTTAGTTTTTTAGCACGTAACCTATAGTCAGTAAATTAATTCTTGGTCTGTTTTTAGGAAACGGCCGACCAGATAGCACATTAAAAATGCAAAACATGACCGCGTGTTCTCGGGATTTTGTCAGCATAACATGAAAGGCTGCTTGTACTTTGGGAGGCTGTCTTCTGAGGGGATTCTCTGTTCAGTGTGTATTTACAGAGATGTATGAATATTTGATTAATGAGTCACGGTCTCTGGAGAAATGTAATAACTGCCCCGCTGTACAAAGCGCGCTCCTTCTCTGTTAACACAGCTGCCAATAGTGTCATTGACATTGCAGCCTCTTTAAAATCTAATATATTTCACGGAGTAAATTCCTTGGTTAAAAGGGGATCTATGAGAGACATTATTCTGTCTACAGTTCGGAGCTATTAGACCCTCGATTTGTACAGATTTTTTCTCCTCCTGCGGAAATAAGTTGTGCCACATGTACTGAGATGGCAAGGCCTTTGCAGCTTGAGATCCGAAATGCTTGTGTTTCGTCCTGGCATTGAGGATAGGGTGCACCCCCCCCACCAGCACTAGCGGTACTGTGTGCCCTGCGGTGACAATATTTAATCTTTGCCATTTTATTTCAAACTTCTGTTTGTTAAAGACCACATTGTCGCCGATCTTGTTGCTAAAAAGCAGCCGGGTACAATAAAAGGGCATATTCATGATCGTGGAGGGAAGCCGAATGAATAGAGGATGAGAAGGGGAGTGAAATGAGAAAAGCAATATGTAGAAATGCAGTTTTCTTGCATGCACCCCTACATTTAGACTATGCTCAATTACTTTGGGGGGAAAAAACTATAATCTCCAAGTGAAAATATTGTATTTGTGTATATATGCAACATAAGGCCAGAATACCTGATTGTAAAGGTCAGCACCTCCAGATGAACAGGTAAAATACATGATGTATCTGTTAATAGAACAATATAATGTAAATTACTGAGCTCAGGAATAGTGGTAGTGCTCTGTTCAGACTTCACACTAATCACACGCACCATGTTAAATAAGTTGGCACACTGGCCGGTGTAAATACTTGATATATACTGGGTTTCTCCGCATGCGTAATCAGATAATAGTGTTTAAATATCGTCTGTAAACAATATGTTCCTTTTTTTCTGATCCCTTTTAAATTTCCTGAGCATGAAATCTGTTTTGCTTAAACATTATTATTTGCCACATTTCTTCTGACCATGTATAACTAACATCATATGATGCCACCGATCTTCCTGCAGCGTTTGTGATTCTTTCAGTGAAACAACCAGGCGTACACAAATGCAGGAAATTAAATTAACTTCCTTCTATTAGATTATGTATGTCTTCTATAGAAACATGTACTGCCCTTGAATGCTGAACTACACAAAGAGGCAGTGTAACTTTATAAAAAAAATGTAGACATTACATGGACACATTTTGAGTTTGTTGTTTAGTTTCTTTGCGTCATATTGTTGCTTTTAGGAATACAAAACTTGTCCGTGCTCTAAAAATACTGGTTGTATTTAATGTGCTAAGGAGGTGAGACACAATGACACTTTCTTGGCCTATAGTTCATCATTCTTGTACTTTGATTAATTGTAATCCAGCGTGACAGCCTTGTGTTTGTTGTGAACTGATCCGACACAGGTTGGCGCACAAAGGGCCCACAGTGGCCCCCCATGTGAATCTGTCTCTCTCTTTAGTCCCCATTCTTGTGCGACGTTTCCGCTTCTCCTATTGTGCACATCTTTGCACGTTTAGTATGCTGCGACGTATTTCTAAGATACACTCGCCGTGTAAAACTTACCGCAACACTTTTCCTTAGGGCCACAATCCATTATTGCCGGCTCTGTAATGAAGCCGCAATAAAACCCTCAGTAATTAACGGGGCTTCGACAGTAATTGCCACAGTGAATCAACTTAATCAGTACCTGCATTAAAGAGTCAACCTGATGTTACAATCTAACCTTTTTAATACTGAGGAAATTAGAATGATAAAAAATTATAAGTGTGATCATCATTTCTTTCTTTTCTTTTTTAATACTTTTGCAATGAGTGGACCATTGTCCAAGGCAAATATTAAAACATCTGATGGGGAGAGTCTGGCAGCGACGCAGCTGAGGGGTCAGATGGAAATGTCAGGGAGAGGGGAGAGGGAAACTACCGGTGGGCAACGGGATCTGGGAAGTGTTGTCTGTGTGCTCAATGTGAGGCACT